>NC_064846.1:81319265-81619565 GCF_024166365.1 Elephas maximus indicus | reverse complement strand
CTGACAGAGACTGGAGAAACCCTGAGAGTATGGCCCCCAGACAACCCTTTTCACTCAGTACTGAGGTCACTCCTAAGGTTCACCTTCAGCTAAAGATTAGACAGGCCCACACAAGAAACAATAATACACATAGCTCAACCATATATACTAGACTAAATGGGCATGCCAGCCCAGGGAGAAGGATGAGAAGGTAGGAGGGACAAGAAGGCTGGACAAATGGAAATAGGGAACCCAAGGTTGAGAAGGGGAGAGGGTTGACACATTGTAGGTTTGGCAACTAATGTCACAAAACAATATGTCTATTAAGTTTTTAGTGAGAAAATAATTTGCTCTGTAAACCTTCATCTAAAGGGCAACAACAAAAAATTATTCAAAAGCAAGAAAAAAAAGTGGACCACATAAAGATCGATATGCTAGGCATTAGTGAGCTGAAATTGACTGGCATTGGCCATCTTGAATAGGACATTTACATGGTCTACTATACCAAGAATGACAAATTGAAGAGGAATGGCATTACGTTCATAGTCAAAAAAAAACATTTCAAGATCTATCCTGAAGTACAAAGCTGCCAGTGATAGGATAATACCCATACACCTACAAGGACAACCAATTAATGTGACTATTATTCAAATTTAGACACCAACCACTAAGGCCAAAGATGAAGAACTGCTGCAGTCTGAAATTGATCAAATATGCAATCAAGATTCATTGATAATTGCTGCTGATTGGAATGTGAAAGTTAGAAACAAAGAAGAAGGATCTGTAGTTGGAAAATATGGCCTTAGTGATAGAAATGACACTGGAGATGGCATAATAGAATTTTGCAAGTCCAAGAACTTTTTCATTGCAAATATCTTTATTCAACAAAATAAATGGACAAGACGGAATACAGAGGAATCAAATTGAATATATCTGTGGAAAGGGATGATGGAGAAACTCAGTATCATCAGTCAGAAGAAGGCCAGGGGCTAACTGAGAAACAGACCATCAATTGTTCATATATGAGTTCAAGTTGAAGCTGAAGAAAATTAGAGCGAGTCCACAAGAGCCAAAATACTATCTTCAGTATATCCCACTTGAATTTAGAGACCGTCTCAAGAATAGATTTTAACATTGAACACTTATGATTGAAGACCAGATTCATTGCGGAATGACATCAAGGGCATCATATATAAAGTGTGAGGTCATTAAAAAGGCAGGAAAGAAAGAAAAGTCAAAAATGAATGTCAGAAAAGACTCTGGAACTTTCCCTTGAACGTCACATAGCTAAAGCAAATGGAAGAAACGATGAAGTAAAATAGCTGAACAGAAGATTTCAAAGGGCAATTTAGAAAGACAAATTAAAGTATTATAATGAAATGTGCAAATACCTGGAGTTAGAAAACCAAATGGAAAGAACAATTTTGGTATTTCTCGAGCTGCGAGAACTGAAGAGAAAATTCAAGCCTCGAGTTGTAATAGTAAAGAATTCTATGGGCAAAATATTACATGGCACAGGAAGCATCAAAAGAAGGTGGAAGAAATATGTAGTCACTGTATTAAAAAGAATTGATCGATGTTCAACCATTTCAGGAGGTAATATATGATCAAGAACTGATGGTACTGAAAGAAGTTCAAGCTGCACTGAAGTTAATGATGAAAATCAAGGCTCTATGAGTTGATGAAATAGCAATTGAGATGTTTCAACAAACAGATGCAGCACCGGAGGTGCACTTGTCTATGCCAAGAAATTTGGAAGATAGCTTCCGGGCCAGCTGACAAGAAGAGATCTATATTTGTGCTCATTACAAAGAAAGGTGTTCTGACAGCATATGGAAATGACTGAACAATATCATACACAAGTAAAATTTTGCTGAAGACCTTTCGAAAGTGGTTGCAGCAGTACATTGGCAGGGAATCTCCAGAAGTTCAAGCTGGATTGATTCAGAAGAGGATGTGGAATGTCAGTGCTGATGTCAGGTGGATCTTGGCTGAAAGCAGAGAATACCAGAAAGATGTTTACCTGTGTTTATTGACTATGCAAAGGCATTTAATTGTGTGGACCATAACAAGTTAAGGATAACACTTCGAAGAATGGAAATTCCAGAACACTTTATTGTGCTCATGTGGAAACTTTATATAGGCTGAGAGGCAGTCGTTTGAATAGAACAAGGAGATAGTGCGTGGTTTAAAATCAGAAAAAGTGTGCTTCCAGGTTGTGTCCTTTCGCCATACTTATTCAATCTGTTTTCTGAGCAAATAATCTGAGAAGGTGGACAACATGGAGAAGAATGCAGCATCAGGATGGGAGGAAGACTAATTAACAACCTGCAATATGCAGATGACACAATCTTGCTTGCTGAAAGTGAAGAGGACTTGAAGCACTTACTGATGAATGTCAAAGACTACAACCCTTAGTATGAATTGTACCTCAACATAAAACAAAAATCCTCACATCTGGACCAATAAGCAACATCATAATAAATGGAGAAAAGATTGAAGTTGTCAAGGATTTCATTTTACTTGGATCCACAATCAACAGCCATGGAAGCAGCAGTCAAGAAATCAAATGACATATTGTATCGGGCAAACCTGTTGCAAAACACCTCTTTAAAGTGTTGAAGATCAAAAATGCCCCTTTGAGGACTAAGGTGCGGCTGACCCAAGCATGGTTTTTTCAATTTCCTCATATGCATGCAAAAGCTGGACAACGAAGAAGGCAGATTAAAGAATTAACACCTTTGAATTATGGCGTTGGCAAAGAATATTGAATATGGACTGCCGAAAGAACAAACAAATCTGTCTTGAAGAAGTACAGCCAGAATGCTCCTTAGCAGCAAGGATGGCGAGATTTCATCTCACATACTTTGGACATGTTATCAGGAGGGACCAGTCCCTGGGAGAAGGTCATCATGCCTGATAAAGTAGAGGGCCAGCGAAAAAGAGGAAGATCCTCAACAAGATGGATTAACACAGTGGCTGCAGCCATGGGCTGAAGCATAACAATGATTTTGGGGATGGCGCTGGACAGGGCAGTGTTTCCTTTGGTTGTTCATGGGTTGCTATTAGTCAGAACCCACTCAATGGCACCTAACAACAACAAATGTGTAGTAAAACCCTTCCATTTTTATAGTTTCTTAACTGAAAAAGGATGCGTTTTTAATATTTATTGGTACCTAAAAAAATTTTATTTTTATTTTTTTAAATAGAATGCTTTTCACTAGGTTCATGAGAAATAAGTAGAAACTTATTAACCTTCTATCTGTATCAACATGAGAGCAAAAACCTATTTTCTGTCAAAAACAAAAAAAAAACTGAGTCAATAATAAAATTAATATATTAGATGAGGTTTTTCTGGCCAAAAATCTGGCAGAAGATTAAAAAATTGGGTAGCACAAAACCACATATACAAAGGTACTCCACTGAATATCAGCAGTAATTGGCTTATATTGACAAAACTCAGAAGCAAAAGAAGCCTATTTCTGATTTGCTTCTCCAATTTACTATTGAAATGCTGCCAGGATTTAACTGGTCAATGAGGGTGGAAGCAATGTCAGAATCTCCTTGGTTAAGGAGGATGGCGGGATTTACGGGAAAGCTAGGCTTAAGTTTTGGTAAAGACAATCTTAGAGGCGTTGTCCACTCAACTGCTGCTGCTATTTTGTCAACCACAGGACTCCATTTTTATTCCACTCAACATACCTATAGTGATGAGCAAAGGAGCCCTGGTGGCAAATTGGTTAATTGCTTTTGTTAACCAAAAGATCGGTGTTTTGAACCCACCAGCCACTGTGGCAGCCTGCTTCTGTAAAGAGTACAGCCTTGGAAACCCTATGGGGCAGTTCTACTCTGTCCCACCGGGTCGCTATGAGTCAGAATCGCCCGATTGGCAATGGGTTTGGGTTTTTATTTTTATTTTTTGGTATAGAGATGAGCTAGTCTCAGACTGCCCAAGCTGGAAGGTTGGCAGGGATAATTTACCTCAACTCTCTCATTTTAAAGGTTACAAAGGAGCTACAGTTATTCAGAGGTAAAGCCTAGATGCAAAGCAGGTCTCTTGACTGACCATGGAGGCAGTGTGCCATCATGGTAAGAGTGTGGGCTTTAGAACTGCATACTTGGGTTTGAACAACAAAACTACCTCTTCCTAGCTGTATGACCTTGAATTAGTTATTAAACTTCTCTAAACCTCCATTTTCTAATCCGTAAATTGGTGGTTATAATATCTACTTTGTGCACTCTTGTGAGGATAATAAATATATAATTTCTAGTTCACATGTCAAGAAGCAGTATAACATGGGGGTTAAGGACATGTATTTTGGAACCAGACTGTCTCTGTTTGAATAATAATGACTCTACCACTTAACCTCTTCATGCCTCAGTTTCATCTTTGAAATGTAGATTACAATAGTATTTATTTCATAGGGTTGTTTATAAAAATATCTGACACATAGAAACTCAATATAGATTGTTATTATTAGCTGCCATTGTTAATCAAATTCCTTAACATGGAATTTCAAAGAAATGTATTTTTTCTTCTCCAGGATCCAATCCAGGATCCCGAATTCCATTCGGTTGTCCTGTCTGCTTAGATTTCTCTGGTCCATGACAGTTCCTCAGTCTTTCTTGCCTTCCATGACCTTGATTCGTTTGAAGAACACTGATCAGTTATTTTGTGGAAAGTGTCAATTTAGGTTTGTCTGATGGTCTTTTATGATTAGACTGAAGTTATATACATTTTTTGCATGAACACCACAGAGGTGATGTACTCTTCTCAGTGTGTCACATATATGTCATGTTAATGTCTGTCTTAGTTACCTAGCACTGCTATAACAGAAATACCATAAGTAGATGACTTTAACAAAGAGAAATTTATTCTCTCATAGTCTACTAGGCTACAAGTCCAAATTCAGGGCGCCGGCTCCAGGTGAAGCCTTTTTCTGTCTGTCAGCTCTGGAAGAAGGTCCTTGTCATCAGTCTTCCCTTGGTCTGGGAGCATCTCTGCACAGGAAGTTCAGAACCCAATGACACACTCTGCTTCCACCACTGGTTTCTTGGTGGCTTGAGGTTCCTGTGTCTCTCTGCTCCTTTCTCTCTTTCATATCTCAAAGAGGTTGATTTAAGACACTATCTAATCTTGTATATCTCATCAGTATAACTGCCACTAATCTCATTTCATCATAGTGATAGCGTTTACAAAGCATAGGGAAATCACATAAAATAGTGGACAATCACACAATACTGGGACTCATGTCCCAGCTAGGTTGACAGATATTTTTGGGGGACACAATTTAATCCAAGACAATGTCCATCATCTAGTTAATGTGGTGTCTGCCAGTTTTCTCCATTGTATAATTGCTATTTTCCTCTTTGTAATGAATACATAACTTGTGGGAGATATATTTTGAGACTAAGAAAATCTTATGTTGCTCATGATCTTTTTGCCCACTAAATTTTAACATCCATCTCTGATTCTTGCTTACATCAATTATAACTGTGATGTTTGCCTGATGGTGGTTTTCTATTTCCCTCATTCCTTCTGCATTTATTCACCAGAATTTTTCTGTAAAGAAGAATTGTTTTTTTCTTCCCCATTTTTTAATTTACTCAATAAATATTCACACCCCAAGTATGTCTTTAGGTTATTTATTTTATTCTATAGGTTATAATTTGATACTATTATTATTTATTTTTTTTGCTCAAATTGTTTGAGCTTTGGCCATTAAGAGCTCCTTCAGGTTGGCTCCTGTGTCCCTTTGACATGCCCCCATTCTTTTTTGAGCACTTCCATACTCTCTTGAATATGATATGCTCCACACTTTTATAATCCCTGCCCCATCCCTAGAATCAACGATTTCTCCAAGAAGTTCTGGCTCCTTTTATTGGAGAATAGTAATTAAAACCCAAGATCTGGACATTAGGTATGCTCATTGTTACTGGAGTGTCACTGCTTCTAGGCTCTCTCTGTTGCCTGAACTGGGAAGTATATGTATATATACTAACCCACAGACACAGACACACACACACACACCCCTATATTTCTGTATCTACATACATATTAAACTAAACATGAGTTCATGCTGATGTTTCTGACATTCATCTCCAATTCCAATCCAATACCACAGTTAACAGCAAGCATGTTAACAGTTTGAGCTACCCAGGGACTCCACACAAAAGGGATTAGCATGCTACAAATACTATTTCGTACATTGCTATTGTCACTTTACAGCATGTTCTGGAAATACTCCAAGTCAGTTCATGGAGACTTTCTTCATTCTTTTTATTTCTTTACGTAATACTCCACTTGGGGATATACCATAATTTTTTCAACCACACTCCTACATATGAACTTTTAGGTTGTTTTCAATATTTCCATTAAGTTTTTTCTATTGTTGGAGGTGTATCTTCAGAATAGATTCCTAGAAGAGGGATTGTTGAGTCAAAAGGTAAGTGCACATGTAGTTTTACTGATTATTGACAAATTTCTCTCCAGATTCCTTTTACTAATTTGCATTCCCACGGACAATGTATAATAATGCTTGTTTCCCCACAGCCTTCTGAAAAGAATGTGTTGTCATACTTTTTAATTTTTGCCACTCTAATAATATTGTATTTCATCATGGTTTTAATTTGCATTTTTCTAATTATGAGTGAGTTGGAACATTTTCACATACGTTTGAGAGCCATTTTTATACCTTTTTTTGTGAATTTTATATTCATGTGTTTAATATTCATTTTTACATTAGATTTTTGATTGTTTATCCCTCAATTTTAAAGTATTCTTTTTAGATTAGGGAAATTAGGTCTTTCTCTGTGATATATGTTACAGATATTTCTTCCCAATTTGCCTGTTGTCTTTTGGCTTTGTTTATGGCATTTTTTTGCCATGCATTTTTTTTTTGGCAGTAAATCCTATCAATCTTTTCTTTTATTGCCTCTAGGATTTTGAGTCATAGTTAGAAAGGCTTTCTCTACACTGAGGCTAAAGATGAATTCAGTCATGTCTTCTTCTAGTGCTTATATGGTTTCATTTTTTACATTTAGTTCTGTAATTCATTTAGATTTAATGCATGTATAAAATGTGGTATGGGTATAATATTACCTCTTTTTCAAATGGTTATACATTTGTCCCATAACCATTTATTAAAAAGTCCATCTTTATCCTAGTGATTCGAGATGCCATCTTTATCATATAATAAATTCTCATATGCAATTCCTATCTATTTCAGGACTTTCTAGTCTATTGTACAGTTTTTTTATTGTGCTTTAAGTGAAAGTTTATGATTTGAGTCAGTTTCTCATATAAAAACTTATACACACATTGCTATGTGACCCTCCTTGTTCTCCCTATAATGTGACTGCACACTCCTCCTTTCCACCCTATATTTCCCGGGTCCGTTCAACCAGCTCCTGTTCTCCTCAGCCATCTCATCTAGCCTCCAGACAGGGCTGCCCACATAGTCTCATGTGTCTACTTGAGCTAAGAAGCACACTCCTCACCAGTATCATTTTATGTCTTAAGTTCAGACTAATCTTTGTCTGAAGAGTTGGCTTTGGGAACGGTTTTAGTTTTGGGCTAACAGAGAGTCCGGAGGCCATGACCTGTGGGGTCCCTCCAGTCTCAGTCAGATCATTATTAAGTCTG
This sequence comes from Elephas maximus indicus, assembly GCF_024166365.1. Classification (NCBI taxonomy): domain Eukaryota; kingdom Metazoa; phylum Chordata; class Mammalia; order Proboscidea; family Elephantidae; genus Elephas; species Elephas maximus. The sequence continues at coordinate 81,611,941 of NC_064846.1, read as the reverse complement.
GTCTTTTTACTGGAATTTGAGGTCTGAATCCCACTTTTCTCCGGTTCCATCAGGAATTCTCTGTTGTGCTTCCCATCAGGGCATCATTGGTGGTAGCTGGGCACCATCTAATTCTTTTGGTCTCAGGCTGATGGAGTCTCTGGTTTATGTGGCCCTTTCATTTATTTTATTTTTAAGAGGTTTAAATGATAACATAAGGAAAGGAATGATTTAATTTAGAATAAGATTAGTATAAGAAAACAAGATTAAGAATGAGGCCTCCATGCTGAGTACCTGAATTCACTTAGACAAATGCCCACGTGTTGTGGGTTCTATTTTCTCCTTTAATGCATTGGGTAATAGTTAAGTTCCCTTTTGGGTGCAGAGGAAGACAAAGTAGAGAGTCTCCTTGCTCCCTTACTCATCTACATGATAATCAGCCTACTAGCAAGGTTGATGCTAAATAATTATAATAACAACAACTAACAAACACATAATTACCTGCGGAAGACACTCTTCTAAATGCTCTATGTGCATTATCTCATTTAATCTTTACAGCAGCCCCCAATAATACGAGATTATAATATTTTCTTCCCATTTTTCAGATGCACATATTTAGGCTCAAAGAGTTAAACAACATACACAAAGTTGCACAGCAGGAATGGGAACATTGATCTTTTTGGCTACAGTGTCAGCACTCTTAACCATTATTTTACACTACCTCACTACATACAGTAAAACATACTGGCAAGAAAGGGAAGTTCAACAGCTATAGAGAAAGTGCTACCTATGGCAAGCAAACTCTCCAAAGGCCAATCCTAGTGCTGCCAATAGTCTAAACTAGTGTTTCTCACAGTATGGTCTAAGGACCACTTGAATCAGAATCACCTAAGACTTTTATGAAAAATGAAGAGTCCTGGGCCTCTTTCTAGACCTCCCACACCAGAATCTCAACAGGGCGGCCTGTGAATCAGTAGTTTATACAGGTGTTCCAAGTGATTACTCAGTTTGAGAACCATATTATAAATGACGCCCTCCTTGGTTGCTTGAGTGTATTTGGACATAATCTGGTCAACCACCTCATGCCAGGCTTCCCAGTGTGAGGATGGTTATTGTTTCCTCTAGTTCCTTAAATATATGAAAATATCAGCTATCACAGTTCTACCAGCCACCTACCCCCAACCAGGAAGAATCTAATTATATAAGATACACCCATTCTCAGAAAGCTACTGAAAATCTAGTACTGTTTTCCTAAAGCTCTTTGCAGCCTTCAAATGAAGTACAACAAAATGCTCTGCCTCCTCCTATTTTATAAGGGCTATGAATAACTGCAAAATGTTAACAATCTGTTAAAACTAACAAAGGAGTTTATATCCTAACTTTGAGCATTTTTTCCAACAGCAGATGAACAAAAACCTTCAGAATTATGAAGACAGAAGATTTAGGCAGGGTTAAGGTTCAAAAGGAGTCCCTGGGTGGTGCAGTTAATGAGCTCAGCTGCTAAACAAAAGGTTGGAGGTTTGAGTCCACACAGAACCAACTCTGAGGAAGACCTGGCAATCTGCTTCTAAAAATCAGCCATTGAAAAACCCTATGGAGCACAGTTCTACTCTGACACACGGGGTTATCATGAGTCAGAAAAGACTTGATGGCAACTGGTTGTTTTTTAAAAATTGTGAGATGCAATCCTTCCTTGTTAAATCTTCATGTAGCTAATGCCTTAAATACATAATCATAAAGAATTATATTTGTTAGTGTACCGTTACATATAATTCATTTTTGTCATTGACTTATCCACATTTTTGTACCCCACCACTCCTTTGCCACAGGAAATCTACTACATTGTCACTTTGGGGCAGCAGCTTCCATGGGGTATTCTACCCTTACAAAAGTCTTGCAATCCCAACAGAAACAATATTGCCTCTTTTCAGTATCTCCAGAATCTGGTTACAGCTATGGCAATCAAGCCTGTAAATTTTCAGCAGGCTAGAAAAGCTGCTGGAACCTTATATATGATTGTTTTGAGAGTCCATGCTATGAATTCACCCAGAGGGAGATTTTCTATGGAGCCTACAACACCTAAGCTTCAGGGTCCTTACTGCATAGGTGCCTTCCAAGGCTCTGAGAGGTTCCATATCAATGTGCTCACATGGTCATATGCTTTTGTAAAATTTGCAAAAGTAAAATATTTCTATTATTTTCTTAAAGAGGGCAATTCATATTTTATAAATTTCAGGCCCTACAAAATGTGGCTCCATTTCTGGGTCCACCATATCCCAAACACTTTTTAGCTACTTGGTAATAAAACCCTGTCGACTGGGTTCCAAATGGACACACTTTTTACCATATACAGTTTAGAGTGAATAACCTTTACTTACATGGAATGTGACTATCCTGCTTGCAGCTTTGTCAGGCCAGAACATACAGGAAATAAACTCTGTAAGAGAATTAGTCTATCTTCTTCCTTCTTCATTCACCTAACGACAGATTTTCTTCACTTTACCGTTTTGAAGGCAACTGTGGGCTGTTTTGTGCCCTTTGGAGTCATGGGAAGAGAATTGGCTCATGCAAATAGCTCTCTATTTCACCATTCTCCCTATTTCTAAGCTCCCTCCCTACCAACAGGAAGGGCCATTACCCCGACCCAAGCTCTGTTTTCTCTTTAGTTATCAGTATTTAGTTAGGATCTGTGTTGAGGTTATTTAGTAGCCTTCATGCAAGGCTGAATTGAGTAAAATAATATATACCTGTGTTCCAATCTCATCTTGAAGCAATACCAACATTATTTACCTCCTAGTTCTGTGAGCAGTGACTATAGGCAGTTTTAACATGTAAAGAACTTGATTCAACACTCAATATCTACAATAGCAAACAGAGTAGTGCCTGAACATATACCCAAAAGGAAAATTGTTTGTATTAAACAGAAGTTTGGGCTTTCACTCTGTCAAAGCTTCTGTTACCTGCTTCTGTAACAGAAAAACACTTCTTGAATGTTCACTAAAAAAAAAAAAAACCTTTGCCATCGAGTCGATTCTGACTCATAGTGACCCTATAGGACAGAGTAGAACGCCCCAAAGAGTTTCAAAGGAGCTCCTGGTGGATTTGAACTGCCGACCTTTAGGTTAGCAGCTGTAGCATTTAACCACTACGCCACCAGGGTTTCCAGAATGTTCACTAGTTGCATGATATTATACTATGTGTTCCAATGATTTGATGCTGTTTAGGGAAAATAGGCTTCCTTTTCTCTATGTAGCTCCAATTTAGGATTGGGGCTTCACATGGCTACTTCTAGGACGGAAAATACCAGACAAAATAAAACCAGAATTGGAATTTCTCTTTGGAATTTGGCACAAAGTTAATAATCAGAGTGTTAGATTATAACATCTTGTATATGTAAAATAAGAATCCATAGGTCTATCTTGATGTAAATTATTGAATGAATAAATAAATAACTGAGAAGAAAAGAGAAAACTCTTATCTACAGTAGAATCTCAATTAGTAAATGAAAGAATGATGGAAATATAAAATTACCATTTGGCAAACAACACAGTAATCGTTTCAAGTAAGAATCATCTGTGTATGGTAAAATTAGTAGACAGAAAGATGGAAAACAGAATATTTTCATGGTCTCAATGTATCTCCCTGCAAGGCAATTATTAATTATTGAGAAAAAATAATAACTTTACAGTAGAGAAACCATTAGCCAAACAATCAAAGTTAGCATCACAGTAATGGGACAAGTTGACATCATAGTGTTTCCTGATATGGTGAACTGAGAAGCATACAATGTTAATTCTATGATATTCCTACCAAAATGCATACTATGAATCCAATCATGAGAAAACATCACAAACCTGAATTGATGAACATTCTGCCAGTACTTTTCAAAAGTATCAAAGTTCTGAAAAATGAAGAAACCACTAAGGAATCGTTCTAGTTTAAAGGAGGCAAAGGAGATATGATGACTAAATATAACACTTGATCTCGGATTGAATCCTTGATCAGAAAAATCACATTAGTGGGACAGTTGGTAAAATTTGAATAAGATCTCTGGGTTAGATAATAGTATTATATCGCCATTAATTTTCTGATTTTGATAATTTGCTGTGGTTATATAAGATGTTAACAGTTGGGCAATCTGAGTGAAGGGTATTTGGGAATTCTTTGTATAATTTTTGCAACTTTTTTGCAAATCTGAAATTGTAAAATGCAAAGTTAAAAAAATTAAAACAAATTTTAAAATTGGTTCATATTACTGAGTATAACAGATACTTATTCTCTATTGACCCCTTCTTACATTTCAGAGAGATGAGATGCTTCCTGATATTAGCTTGGAAAGATTGAATGTATCATGTATTGAACACATTCCAGGGCTAGGCGGTAGTGAAAGACCCTAAAAGGAATAAGACTTCGTCCCCTGTTTCATTCTAATGGGGTGGGAGGAGGAAGACATACACAACCAAGATGGAGAGTTGTGATTAGTGTGTAAGGGAAAGGCAGAGCGCATGCTATAGGCACTCAGAAGAAGGAGTATTTGTTTCCTGCTTTGGGTTATCAGAGAAAATGTCACTGAGAAATTAACCTTTGGGCTAGGCTTTGAAGGATGGCAGGATTTTGACAAGTGAAATTTGAAAATATGGCGGTAAAAGGTATACAGGGTTAAGAGAATAGCATAAATAAACTATGGTAGAGGAAAGAAAGTTCAAAGACCACACTCCCCCTACACCCCAACACAACACAGTCATGCTTTTTGTTTTGGACCATATTATTGGTTGTAATTTGATCATTGAATTTTTGGACTGATCATGAAAAATGCAAACAAAACCCTAAAAACTCACAAAACACTAGATTTGGAAGGCACCTTAGAGATCTTACCCGACTATCTCACTTGGGTGCTAGCGAAAATGAAGAGACTCTCCTAAGGCCAAATGCAGTAAGTTAGTGGCAGCAACGGGACTAGGACCCAGAGCTTGTTTCCCAACTTGGTACCCTATCTACTCTAACATTGTGAAACTTTTAAATAAGCATTGTGAAAGCAGTGAGGTACATTACTATGCAGCTATAGTACTCTTAATATTGGCTTCTTGAGATTCCTAACATCCCCAGAGTTTAGTCATACTGTATTTGTGCCTCTTTTTCCTGTGCTCCTCCTACGTTCATTATAAAGCTTTACACTGAAGACGGGCAAAAAGGCACAGTTTCAAGGCCCTCTATGACAGCTGCAAGTATCCAGCTATTAGCTAACTTTGATGCAGCTGAAGCCCTATTTTCATGTAAGCCCACTTGTGTGCTCATGTCTTCTGGCTGTAATTGGTTGATGAATCACTCTTTAGTCTGAAACAAAACAGTCAACAGAAGAGCCAAATTATCCTGTCATTCGTATCTCTTCAGGTAAAGCCTTCATAACCATCCTACACACCCTCCTTCGGAATCAGGTGCTTTCCTTTTTGACGAGATGACTTACAGATTTTAAAATCACATTTGCTGAAATAATAATGTCCTTGAAAGCCATGAAACCAGATCAGAGCACCAGGGAGGGAGAGTGAGGGAGTTTGGTCAGAGCCTGAAGATTAAGACTTTCTACCCCTTACCCACCCGACTGTGTCCATTCTGAAGGCCCTTCTCTGATAATTTGCTCCTTACTGTAAAATCCTCCCTATTAAAATTTTTTTTGTTATTATCCTCAATGCATCACTTCCTCATCTGCATAGATGCAGGCAAGATTTATGCATGTAGCACGGACAACTGTCAGGGAGAAGCAATAGGGACTTAAGAGATCTTCTCACCTCACTGCTCACTAGGCCTGCAGGGACAATGGGAGGCCCTTCAGAATTCTAAGCAGTCTGCCAGTAAATCTTAAGATTCAGACTGAAGTAGAAATAAGCCGTCTTGACTAAAGCCATGGTTGAATACGTTTAAATTTGAACCCAAATAACCAGGCTGGCCATGAATAACAATGAGAAAAACACAAAGCACAAAGAGAAGACAGGGATGGAAGCAAGACTTTGTGGCAGCTTAGCAATAGAAACACTAAGATTTCCAGTGCCAATGGGTTATTAAAAGAGGAAGAAAGCAGCTAGATCTGTAAATCTCCCATTTGGGAGCAGCTGCTGTTATGATCAGAATCATAGCCAAAAAAAAAAAAAAAATAGCCAAAGCATTGGAAAATCCCGACTTCTAGTCTGAAATGCATATATCTACAAAATTAAGGTGTCAAAGTAGGTGATTTGGTGACAAATATGGTGAAGAAGGTCAAGATTTTAGTCCTATGTTACATTCCTGTTTTTGGCAAGTCATCTCCAAGTTGTTCCATGTCCCCTACTTCAGTACTTCCCCATTGACAGAAATGCTTGAGGAGTAATTCTCGTTTTCAGTTTTTTCTTCCTACTTATCACCACTACCTGCTCCATCACCTGTCCTCTGTCCTGCATTCCATTTTTATCAGGACGCTGCTCAATAAAGGACCTGCTAAGATGGTTTAAGCTGACAATTGTGTAATATGCTCCTCATCTCGGTTAACATTTACATTTTAACGAGAACATTTAATCCTTTATTGAAATGAGTGGCAAGCTTGGGAAGGGGTAAAACTCTGGGGGTGGGATGTCTCTTATTGCTCTTAATATCACTGAATGGAGTAGGTCATCTATTTCACCCTACGGTTAAGGTGGGCCCTGTATAGTAGAGCACCATCTGGATAGTGCTAACAGCAAAGACACTAGGCCAGCTTCCCATTTTATACTCTGTGGATATATCCCTGGAGCCCTGGTGGTGCAGTGATTAAGAGCTCAGATGCTAACCAAAAGGTCAGCAGTTCCAATCCACTGGCCACTCATTCAAAACCCTATGGGGCAGTTCTACTCTCTCCTATAGGGTAGCTATGAGTTGGAATAGACTCCACAGCAACAGGTTTTGTTTTGTTTTTGGTTTTGGGTATATCCCTAATGAGTTAATAATGCAGAGTAAAAACATATCCACCTGAGTTTCTAATATGTGGCCATATTCGTTAAGGAAGACAAGAATTACTAATTTGAGTTTTTATTGAATTTTCCCTACTCTCCCCATACACATAGTCCCCTTCTCCTCCCGTAAAACCAAAAACCAAACCCGTTGCCATCAAGTCAATTCCAACTCATAGTGACCCTACAGGACAGAGTAGAACTGCCCCATAGAGCTTCCAAGGAGTGCCTGGTGGATTTGAACTGCTGACCCTTTGGTTAGTAGCCATAACACTTAACCACTATGCCACCAGGGTTTCCTCTCCTCGCATAAAGGACTGCTAAAATAGCCTCTAATATAGCATTCATTATAGCTTGCTCAAACCTACCCCACTCTGGATGCTGTTAATTAGCTGCCTTTGGGGACAAACACCATCCAGGAATTATATAATGAGAACACAAAGTATGTGGCTTTTAAACTTTATCTCATGTAGCTATTTTGTAGATAGTTCTAGCCATTTTGAGCCAGGGAAAGTCTTCATAATTCAGATGCTATTATAAGAATAGGATTTTCTGCTTTATATCTTGGCTACAAAACACTTTTTGAGATGAAAAATCAGAAATTGGAAGCTACTTCAAACAAATTAAATAGTACCGTAGCAAATGTGTTATTCATTTCTTTCTACTGTTCTTGTAACAGGTTCAAAGTCACAGAGTTTGATTCTCAGCCCTGGGGAGGCAAATTATCTCCAGGGGAAGCATGACATCCTTCAAAAGGAAGTTATTTTTGATTCTTAATTGAAGGAAATAAATATAACACAGGCGAGCATTTTTAGGAAATGGGTGGGGTCGTGAGTGTAGTAAAATCTTACTGATGACAAGATTATCCTTTCTCCAAAATCAGAAATAAATGCAGGAGTGTATCTGTGAAGTACACAGGTTGTGAGACAGCTGAGGACAGAGTACTCTCAACTAAGTTTCTCAATACACCAGACTCAGCAGAAGCTGAACTAAAAATATGTGTCTTTCATAGTCCCTTGAAGGTCAGAGCCCCAGGCAAAGAGTCCTTTTTGCACTGGAGAATTTCAAAGAACTATGAGCTATTTTGACTCAAGGCAGAGCAGAACGTTTTTGAGACCTGAACGACAGGTACACACTTTGGGTGACAGCATTATTAGAAATACCCACTGAGCAGCTGTGTGTATTAAGGGAGATCCAAAGAATGAGAGACCCTTGATTCACTCATAGAGAGATGACAGTTGACTGAGAGTCCAAGAGTTTCCATTCTGAGATTTTGTATTGTTATAAGAGGCAGAGGCAAGCAGTAGGGAAAAGTCAAATATTAACATTTTAAACATAGTCATGACCAAAGTTGAAAAGGTCACTTGCAAGGCAGCTTGAGGTAACAGGAAAAAGGGCTAGTCTAAGTGAAAGAATATCTGAGCTCTAGTCCTGACCTCTGTTGTCAGTTAGACATGTGTCCTTGGGCAATTTCATTCCCCTTTCTGGGCCTGTGGTTCCCCAATTTATAAATAAGGAGTTAGTATTCTCTTATTATTTCCTAGACTTTTGAATTTCATGGTTCTAGTACATTAAAAAAAACAAAATCCATTGCCATCAAGTCAATTCTGACTCACAGTGACCCTATATAGGACAGAGTAGAACTGCCCCATAGGGTTTTCAAGGAATGACTGGTAGATTCGAACTGCTAACCTTTTGGTTAGTAGCTCTAGCTCTTAACTACTGGGCTAACAGGGCTAAATTAAAAAAAAGGGGGGGATGCAAATATGGGGTTACCAAATTTTTATCTTACCAATAAAGATATATTTTAAAGATCCTTTAAAAATACCCTAACATCTACTATTGCCATCATCTATTAATGAGAGACAAAGAAGTACTTATTTACAGGGTTGTTGTGAGAATTAAATAAGTTAATATATATTAAGCGTTTAGAACAGTACCTGGTTCATAGTAAACATTTAATATATGCTATTGCTATTTATTCATTGTCGTAAAGAACATTTCAAGATCTGTCCTGAATTACAGTGATGTCAGTGATGAGATAATATCTATACATCTACAAGGAAGACCAGTTAACACTATTATTCAAATTTACACAGCAACTACTAATGCCAAAGATCAAGAAAATGAAGACTTTTACCAATTTCTGCAATCTGAAATTGGTCAAACATGCAATCAAGATGTATTGATAATTGCTGGTGACTGGAATTTGAAAGTGAGAAACAAAGAAGAAGGATCAGTGGTTGGAAAATATGGCCTTGGTGTTAGAAACAACACTGGAGATCACATTATAAAATTTTGAAAGACCAACAACTTATTCATTGGAAATACTATTTTTCAACAACAAAAACGATGACTATACAAGTGGACCTCACCAGATGGATTACGCAAGAATCAAATTGAGTACATCTGTGGAAAAAGATGATGGAGAAACTCAATATCATCAGTAAAAACAAGATCAGATGCCAACTGTGGAACAGATCATCAATTGCTCATATGCAAGTTCATGTTGAAGCTAAAGAAAATTGAAATATGTCCATGAGAGCCAAAGTATGACCTGAGTACATCCCACCTGAATTTAGAGACCTTCTCAAGAATAGATTTGATGCATTGAACACTAATGACTGAAGACCAGACAAGTTGTGGGATGACATCAAGGACATCACACGTGAAGAAATAAAATGGCCATTAAAAAGACAGGAAAGAAAGAAAAGACCAAAATGGATGTCAGAAGAAACTCTGAAACTTGCTTTTGAACATAGAGTAGCTAAACAAAAGGAAGAAATGATGAAGTAAAAGAGCTGAACAGAAGATTTCAAAAGGTGGCTCAAGAAGGCAAAGTATAGTATTATAATGAAATGTGCAAAAACCTGGAGTTAGAAACGAAAAGGGAGAAAAAAATGCTCTGCATTTCTCAAGCTGAAAGAACTGAAAAAAAAAATTCAAGCCTCTAGTTGCAATATTGAAGGATTCTATGGGCAAAATATTAAATGACTCAGGAAGCATCAAAAGAAGATGCAAGAAATTCACAGTCCCTGTACCAAAAAGAATTGGTTGAAGTTCAACCATTTCAGGAGGCAGCCTATGACCAATAACTGATGGTATTGAAGGAAGAATTCCAAGCTGTGCTGAAGGCACTGGTGACAAACAAGGCTCCAGGAATTGATGACATACCAATTGGAATGTTTTAACAAATGGAATTAAAGGTGAAAGTGCTCACTCATTCATGCCAAGAAATTTGGAACACAGCTACCTGGCCAACTGCGCTGGAAGAGATCCATATACATGCTCATTCCAAGGAAAGGTGATCCAGTGGAATTAGGAAATTATTAAAAATATCATTAATATCACATGCAAGTAAAATTTTACTGAAGATCTTTAAATGTGGTTGCAGCAGTACACCAACAAGGAACTTCCAAGCCAGATTCGAAGACGTATGAAACAAGGGCTATCATTGCTGATGTCAGATGGATCCTTGCTGAAAGCAAAGAATACCGGAAGGATGTTTACCTGAGTTTTATTGACTATGCAAAGGCATTCAACTGTGAGGATCATAACAAATTATGGTTAACATTGCCAAGAATGGTAATTCCAGAACAGTTAATTGTGCTCATGAGGAACCCGTACATAGACCAAGAGTCAGTCATTTGAAGAGAATACCAAAAACCAAACTCATTGCCGTCGAGTGGATTCTGACTCATAGCGACCCTATAAGACAGAGTAGAACTTCCCCATAGAGTTTCCAAGGAGAGCCTGGTGGACTCGAACTGCCGACCTTTTGGTTAGCAGCCGTAGCACTTAACCACTACACCACCAGGGTTTCCAGGGTTGTATCCTTTCACCACGCTTATTTAATTTAATTCTTTAATTGCTAAGCAAATAACCTGGGAAGCTGGACTATATTAAGACGAACGTGATGTCAGGAGTGGAAGAAGAGTAATTAACAACCTGCATTTTGCATAGGAAACAACTTTGCTTTCTGAAAGTGAAGAGGACTTGAGGCACTTACTGATGAAAATCAAAGATTACAGCCTTCAGTATGGATTACACCTCAACATAAAGAAAACAAAAATCCTCAAAGCTGGGCCAATAAGGAACATAATCATACATGGAGGAAATATTGAAGTTGTCAGGTATTTCATTTTAATTGGATTCACAATTAACTCTCACAGAAGCAGTAGTCAAGAAATCAAACAATGCATTCTACTGGGCAAATCTGCTGCAAAAGACCTCTTTAAAGTGTTAAAAAGCAAATATTACATTTTAAGGACTAAATGTGCCTGTCAAAAGCCATGGTATTTTCAGTTGCCTCTTATGCATGTGAAACCTGGAAAATGAATAAGGAAGAACAAAAACAATTGATGCATTTGAATTGCGGTGTTGATGAAGATTATTGAACATACCACGGACTGTCAGAAGAGGCAATAAATCTGTCTTGGGCGAAGTAGAGCCAGAATACTCCTTAGAAGTGAGGATGGTGAGATTTTGCCTCACTTATTCGGACATGGACAGGGATCAGTCCCTGGAGGACATCATGCTTGGTAAAGTAGAAGGTCCGCAACAAAGAGGAAGATCCTCAGTGAGATGGATTGACACAGTGTCTGTAACAATGGGCTCAAACATAACAGTGATTGTGAAGATGGTGTAAGACAAGGCAGCACATTTTTTCTGCAAAAGCTATTTTTTTTAAATAATTTTTATTGTGCTTTAAGTGAAAGTTTACAAATCAAGTCAGTCTCTCACATATAAACTTATATACACCTTACTACATACTCCCACTTATTCTCCCCCTAATGAGTCAGCCTGCTCCCTCCTTCCAGTCTCTCCTTTCGTGACCATTTTGCCAGTTTCTAACCCCCTCTACCCCCCCATCTCCCCTCTAGACAGGAGATGCCAACATAGTCTCAAGTGTCCATCGGATACAAGTAGCTCACTCCTCATCAGCATCTCTCTCCAACCCATTGTCCAGTCCAATCCATGACTGATGAGTTGTCTTCGGGAATGGTTCCTGTCCTGGGCCAACAGAAGGTTTGGGAACCATGACCGCCGGGATTCTTCTAGTCTTAGTCAGACCACTAAGTCTGGTCTTTTTATGAGAATTTGGGGTCTGCATCCCACTGTTCTCCTGCTCCCTCAGGAGTTCTCTGTTGTGCTCCCTGTCAGGGCAGTCATCGGTTGTGGCTGGGCGCCATCTAGTTCTTCAGGTCTCAGGATGATGTAAGTCTCTAGTTCATGTGGCTCTTTCTGTCTCTTGGGCTCATAGTTATCGTGTGACCTTGGTGTTCTTCATTCTCCTTTGATCCAGGTGGGTTGAGACCAGTTGATGCATCTTAGATGGCCGCTTGTTAGCGTTTAAGACCTGAGACGCCACACTTCAAAGTGGGATGCAGAATGTTTTCATAATAGAATTTATTTTGCCAAATGACTTAGATGTTCCCTGAAGCCATAGTCCCCAAACCTGGCCCTTGCTCCGCTGACCTTTGAAGCATTCAGTTTATTCAGGAAACTTCTTTTCTTTTGGTCCAGTCCAGTTGAGCTGCCCTTCCCTGTATTGAGTGCTGTCCTTCCCTTCGCCTAAAGTAGTTCTTATCTACTATCTAATCAGTAAATAACCCTCTCCCTCCTCCCTCCCTCCCCCCTCTCATAACCACAAAAGAATGTGTTCTTCTCAGTTTGAACTATTTCTCAAGATCTTATAATAGTGGTCTTATACCATATTTGCCCTTTTGCATCTGACTAATTTCACTCAGCATAATGCCTTCCAGATTCCTCCATGTTACGAAATGTTTCAAAGATTCATCATTGTTTATCAATGCATAGTATTCCATTGTGTGAATATACCATAATTTATTTATCCATTCATCCGTTGAGGCACACCTTTGTTGCTTCCAGCTTTTTGCTATCGTAAACAGTGCTGCAATGAATATGGGTGTGCATATATCTGTTCGCATAAAGGCTCTTATTTCTCTAGGATATATTCTGAGGAGTGGGATTTCTGGGTTGTATGGTAGTTCTATTTCTAACTTTTTAAGGAAATGCCAGATCGATTTCCAAAGTGGTTGTACCATTTTACATTCCCACCAGCAGTGTATAAGAGTTCCAATCTCTCCGCAGCCTCTCCAACATTTATTATTTTGTGTTTTTGGATTAATGCCAGCATTGTTGGAGTGAGATGGAATCTCATCAAAGTATTAACTTGCATTTCTCTAATGGCTAATGATCGAGAGCATTTTCTCATGTATCTGTTAGCCACCTACATAAATTCTTTAGTGAATTGCATGTTCATATCCTTTGCCCAATTTTTAATTGGGTTGTTTGTCTTTTTGTGATTGAGTTTTAACAGAATCATATAGATTTTAGAGATCAGGCCCTGGTCGGAGATGTCATAGCTGAAAATTTTTTCCCAATCTGTAGGTGGTCTTCTTACTCCTTTGGTGAAGTCTTTAGATGAGCATAGGTGTTTGATTTTTAGGAGCTCCCACTTATCTGGTTTCTCTTCGTCATTTTTAATAAAGTTTAGTATTCTGTTTATGCCTTGCATTAGGGCTCCTAACATTGTCCCTATTTTTTCTTCCATGATCTTTATCGTTTTAGTCTTTATGTTTAGGTCTTTGATCAATTTGGAGTTAGTTTTTGTGCAGGGTGTGAGGTACGGGTTCTGTTACATTTTTTTGCAAATGGATATCCAATTATGCCAGCACCATTTGTTAAAAAGACTATCTTTTCCCCAATTAACTGACACTGGGCCTTTGACAAATATCAGCTACTCATATGTGGATGGATTTATATCTGGGTTCTCAATTCTGTTCCATTGGTCTATGTGTCTGTTGTTGTACCAGTACCAGGCTGTTTTGACTACTGTGGCTGTATAATAGGTTCTAAAATCAGGTAGAGTGAGGCCTCCCACTTTGTTCTTCTTTTTCAGTAATGCTTTACTTATCTGGGGCTTCTTTCCCTTCCATATGAAGTTGGTAATTTTTTTCTCCATCACATTAAAAAATGTCGTTGGTATTTGGATCGGAAGTGCATTGTATATATAGATGGCTTTTGGTAGAACAGACATTTTTACTATGTTAAGTCTTCCTATCCATGCGCAAGGTATGTTTTTCCACTTATGTAGGTCCCTTTTAGTTTCTTGCAGTAGTACTTCGTAGTTTTCTTTGCATAGGTCCTTTGCATCTTTTTTAAGATTTATTCCTAAGTATTTTATCTTGGGGGCTACTGTGAATGGTATTGATTTGGTTATTTCCTCTTCGATGTTCTTTTTGTTGATGTAGAGGAATCCAAGTGATTTTTGTCTGTTTATCTTGTAACCAGAAACTCTGCCGAACTCTTCTACTAGTTTCAGTAGTTTTCTTGAGGATTCCTGAGGGTTTTCTGTGTATAAGATCATGTCACCTGCAAACAGAGATAATTTTACTTCTTCCTTGGCAATCCGGATGCCCTTTATTTCTTTGTCTAGCCGAATTCCTCTGGCTAGGACCTCCAGCACAATGTTGAATAAGAGTGGTGATAAAGGGCATCCTTGTCTGGTTCCCGTTCTCAAGGGAAATGCTTTCCGGCTCTCTCCATTTAGAGTGATGTTGGCTGTTGGCTTTGTAAAAATGCTGTTTATTATGTTGAGCAATTTTCCTTCAATTCCTATTTTGCTGAGAGTTTTTATCATGAATGGGTGTTGGACTTTGTCAAATGCCTTTTCTTCATCAATTGATAAGATCATGTGGTTTTTGTCTTTTGTTTTATTTATATGGTGGATTATATTAATGGTTTTTCTAAGATTGAACCAACCTTGAATACCTGGTATAAATCCCACTTGGTATTGGTGGATTATTATTTTTTTTAATTCTATTGGCTAGAATTTTGTTGAGGATTTTTGCATCTATGTTCATGAGGGATATAGGTCTGTAATTTTCTTTTTTTGTGGTGCCTTCACCTGGTTTTGGTATCAGGGATATGGTGGCTTCATAGAATGTGTTTGGTATTATTCCGTCCTTTTCTATGCTTTGAAATACCTTTGGTAGTAGTGGTGTTAACTCTTCTCTGAAAGTTTGGTAGAACTCTGCAGTGAAGCCGTCTGGGCCAGGGCTTTTTATTGTTGGGAGTTTTTTTAGTTACCTTTCCAATCTTTTTTTTTGTTGTGGGTCTATTTAGTTGTTCTAACTCTGATTGTGTTAGTTTAGGTAGGTAGTGTGTTTCTAGGAATTCATCCATTTCTGCTAGGTTTGAAAATTTGTTAGAGCACAATTTTTCATAATAATCTGATATGATTCTTTTAATTTCAGTTGGACCTGTTGTGATATGGCCCATCTCATTTCTTATTCGGGTTGTTTGTTTCCTTTCCTGTATTTCTTTAGTCAGTCTGGCCAATGGTTTATCGATTTTGTTAATTTTTTCAAAGAACCAACTTTTGACTTTGTTAATTCTTTCAATTGTTTTTCTGTTCTCTAATTCATTTAATTCTGCTCTAATTTTTATTTTTTGTTTTCTTCTGGTGCCTGATGGATTCTTTTGTTGTTCGCTTTCTATTTTTTCAGGTTGTAGGGACAGTTCTCTGATTTTGGCTCTTTCTTCTTTATGTATGTGTGCATTTATCAATATAAATTGGCCTCTGAGCACTGCTTTTGCTGTGTCTCAGAGGTTTTGATAGGAAGTGTTTTCATTCTTATTGTATTCTATGAATTTCTTTATTGCCTCCTTAATGTCTTCTATAACCCAGTCTTTTCTGAGCAGGGTATGGGTCAGTTTCCAGGTATTTGATTTCTTTTCCCTGATTTTTCCGTTATTGATTTCTACTTTTATGGCCTTATGGTCTGAGAAGATGCTTTGTAATATTTTGATGTTTTGGATTCTGCAAAGGTTTGTTTTATGACCTAATATGCGATCTAATCTAGAGAATATTCCATGTGCGCTGGAAAAAAAAGTACACAGAGTGTTCTGTATAAGTCTATGAGGTCAAGTTGGTTGATTGTAGCAATTAGGTCTTCTGTGTCTCTATTGAGCTTCTTACTGAAAGTCCTATTCTTCTCCGAAAGTGGTGTGTTGAAGCCTCCTACTATAATTGTGGAAGTGTCTATCTCACTTTTCAGTTCTGTTAAAGTTTGTTTTACGTATCTTGCAGCCCTGTCATTGGGTGCATAAATGTTTAATATGGTTATATCTTCCTGGTCAATTGTCCCTTTAATCATTATGTAGTGTCCTTCTTTATCCTTTGTGGTGGATTTAACTTTAAAGTCTATTTTGTCAGAAATTAATATTGCCACTCTTGCTCTTTTTTGATTGTTTTTTGCTTGATATACTTTTTCCATCTTTTGAGTTTTAGTTTGTTTGTGTCTCTAAATCTAAGGTGTGTCTCTTGTAGGCAGCATATAGATGGATTGTGTTTCTTTATCCAATCTGAGATTCTCTGTCTCTTTATTGGTGCATTTAGTCCATTTACATTCAGCTTAATTATAGATAAGTTTGAGTTTAGTGCTGTCATTTTGATTCCTTTATGTGTGTGTTTTTGACAATCTCATTTTTCCACTAACTTTTTTGTGCTGAGAAGTTGCAAAGCTTAGTTTTTGGTGTACCCTTACAAATGTTAAGAGATTCTCTTTCTTTGTCTACCCAGAACCTATCCTATCACTGCATTGCCACTAATTCCTGCTGCAGAATTTATATCATTGAAACTTTAGCATGGCCAACTCAGACAAGGATGTTGACCACCACTTAGAGAGCTCCTTAAAAGTTCAGGCAGAGGTGGAGCCAACATGGTGGAATAGACAGATGCTTCAGGCAAGGCTTCTTTACAACAAAGACCCTAAAAAACAACTGAAACGAGTATATTTGTGACGAGTTGGGAGCTCTGAGCTTCAAAGGCAAGCTTAGAAAATGAACTGAGGGGAAGGGGGAGGAAGAGACCATTCAAAAGCAGAGAGGAATTACCGGACCTGAATCATGGGGAGCCCTCAGGCACCATTCCCAGAGCCATGGCTGTGGGCTGGTAATAGCATTCAGGCTCAGTTTCCTCAGGGAGAAGCAGCCAGCCACACAGCCTACTCACACCTCCGAAACCAGAGAAGTATGGCGCTCTTGGCAAAAGCTAAGTGTTTGCATATATTTTACCATGCACCCCCACCCCCAAGCCAGCTTCAGCGGCTGAATTCCTTGGGCCTGAGATAGGCACTGTTTGCCACGTAGAGCCATCCACCCACCCTTGGTGAAGGAAAAAATTTGCAATTGGGGAAATGATAACTTGCTACCTCAATTAACTGGGGGAGCTCAGGATAGAAGCAGCTGCTGTCCAGGCATAAACTGTCTGTGGACTTTGAGCGTCTTTCCCTTCTGCATGGACCTGTGTGGGCCTATTTGGGGAGAATAGGCCCTCGTTGGCAAACTCCAACCATTTAAGCTGTGCGGTGGAGAGGTGGGCGTTTGATGTTTGACATTGCTTTGCCTATTAAACAAGGTCCTCACCTACCCACATCAGGGACCTAAGGACAGGTAGCTCCACTCAGATCACCCAGCCACCTGCGACGGAAGTCCAAAGATAACTGGTACCTCCCAGTCCTTACAATCAAAAACTTTGGGTGCCCATGGTCCCACTGCAGAACCCAACCACTTGTATGCTCTAGGGAACAGGGACTTGGGGGTCAGTTCTCAGCCCCTGCCTTGTTCAGAGCATGACCCCCTTCTGCAATCAGTTACCAGTATATAAGCCAATCACTCCTGCTCCTTTAAGACTGTAGGCTGGAGTCTGTACCACACACTTGATGATAAGCTACCTGGAAACCTGAGCTGAATTCATACAAGAAAACTGAATGGACTCCTAGACTGATATACCTGATAACAGCTCTAGCCATCTGGGGACAGGATGTCAGAGATCCAAAGGCCAAAATAATCAAGCTAGCTCACTCAAGCAGCCCATAGGGGTATACCAAAACAAAACAAAGCAAACAGCTACGACACAGTAAGCAAGCATAAACTAACACAATAAGTTATAGATGACTTGGAGACAACAGTCAATATCAAGTCACATAAAGAAACAGACCATGATCACCTCAACAGGCTTTCAAAACAAAGAATCCAGGGATCTTCTACATGAAAGTGCATTCCTGGAATAACCAGAGCCAGAATACAAAAGTTGAAAATACAGAACCCTTCAAGACATCAGGAAGGAAATGAGGCAATACGCAGAACAAGCCAAGGAACACACAGATGAAACAATTGAAGAAATTAGAAAGATTATTCAGGAACATAATGAAAAGTTTAATAAGCTGGAAAAATCCATAGACAGACCCAAAACATAGGCCGTCAGCAATCAGAAATTCAGAAGATTAACAATAAACTTACAGAATTAGACAACTCAATAGAAAGTCAGAGGAGCAGAAGTGAGCAAGTAGAAGCTAAAATTTCTAAACTTGAAGATAAATCACTTGACATTAATATATTTGAAGAAAAATCAGACAAAAGAATTTAAAAAAATGAAGAGACCTTAAGAATCCTGTGGGACTCTATAAAGACAAATAACATATGAGTGACTGGAGTACCAGAACAGGGAGGGATAACAGAAAATACAGAGAGAATTGTTGAAGCTTTGTTGGCAGAAAACTTCCCTGATATTGTGAAAGCTGAGAAGATATCTATCCAAGATGCTCATCAAACTCCACATAAGGTAGATCTTAAAAGAAGTCACCAAGATATATTATAATCAAACTTGCCAAAACCAAAGATAAAGAGAGAATTATAAGAGCAGTGAGGGATAAACAAAAAGTCACCTACAAAGGAAAGCCAATAAGAATAAACTCGGACTAAAAAAAAAAAAAAAACTCGGCAGAAACCATGCAGGCAAGAAGGCAATGGGATGACATATTTAAAAAATTGAAGGAAAAAAATTGCCTGCCAAGAATCATATATCCAGCAAAACTGTCTCTTAAATATGAAGGTGGTATTCACTAATTAGATAGTAGATAAGAACTACTTTATGTGAAGGGAAAGACAACACACAATACAGGGGAGGTCAGCACAACTGGACTAAACCAAAAGCAAAGAAGTTTCCTGAATAAACTGAATGCTTTGAGGGCCAGTGTAGCAGGGGCAGGGGTTTGGGAACCATGGTTTTAGGGGACGTTTAAGTCAATTGGCATAATAAAATCTATTAAGAAAATATTCTGCATCCCACTTTGATGAGTGGCATCTGGGGTCTTAAACGCTAACAAAGAACCATCTAAGGTGCGTCAGTTGGTCTCAACCCACCTGGATCAAAGGACAATGAAGAACACCAAGGACACAAGGCAATTACAAGCCCAAGAGGCAGAAAGAGCCACATGAACCAGAGACTACATCATCCTGAGACCAGAAGAACTAGATGATGCCTGGCTACAGCTGATGACTGCCCTGACAGGGAACAAAACAGTGAACTTCTGAGGTAGCAGGAGAGCAGTGGGATGCATACCCCAAATTCTAGTAAAAAGACCAGAGTTAATGGTCTGACTGAGACTAGAAGGACCCTGGTGGTCATGGCTCCCAGACCTTCTGTTGGCCCAGGACAGGAACCATTTTCGAAGCCAACTCTTCAGACATGGATTGGCCTGGACAATGGGTTGGAGAGGGATGCTGGTGAGGAATGAGCTTCTTGGATCAGGTGGACACTTGAGACTGTGTTGGCATCTCCTGCCCGGAGGTGAGAGGAGAGGGCGGAGGGAGTTAGAAGCTTGCAAAATGGACAGGAAAAGAGAGAGTGGAGGGAAAGAGTGGACTGTCTCATTAGGGGGAGAGTAATTGGGAATGTGTAGCAAGGTGTATATAAGTTTTTGTGTGAGAGACTGACTTGATTTGTAAACTTTCACTTAAAGCAAATAAAAGTTATTAAAAAAAAAGTTCAGGTAGCTCTTGGAGAAGTGGTGGAGGTAGAGGATATTTTGTGAAACGCTTGATTCATAAAGTAAGCTGGGTGACCACCTAAGAGCCATCATATTGCAACAACTATAGTAGGCAGATAAGGGAAAGCAAAAATAATCCTTCAAAATTTAAATATTGTAATATAAGCCTACTTCCTTTGCTGATAACTTGCAATTTCTTATTGCACAAAATATTTTCTATAGGAAGTTAGTACCAACAGTCCAGTCTTACCTCCCACTTTTTCTACTTAGCCAAATTTGACTCCTTAATGTTCCTTAAGCTCTCCTTTGCTTCTGCCATTCCTTCTCTTTGGAAAGCACCTCCTCTGGTCACCTTCCATCTTTGTCATTTAGAATTCTAGTCATCTTTCAAAGTCTGCCTTAATCACTACCTTTTCCATAAAAACCCAAAACCATACCTGTTGCCCATCAAGTCGATTCTGACTCATAGCAAACCTAGAGAGCAGAGTAGAACTGCCCCATAGGGTTTCCAAGGATGTAAATCTTTACAGAGGCAGACTGCCACATCTTTCTTCTGTGAAGTGGCTGGTGGGTTTTTAACTGCTGACCTTTTGGTTAACAGTCCAGCACAGTAACCACTGCACCACCAGAGCTGCCCTTTTCCCTGAAACCCCTCTTAATTCCTTCTAAATATATACGATAACCTCTTCCTTTGAGCCTCCTTGACACCTTTCCGTAGTATTTCTCTTGTTTGGTATAATATTATAATTGTTGGTTTCTTTGTCTTTTTCCCTCTACCAAACCAAAAATTCCCTGAAGATAAGGGACTATGTCTATTTATGTGTTTATTCCCCATAGCTTCAAGCTGCACTGTATATGGAGAAGATGCTTTATGAATTGCATGTCGAGTTGAATTGAAGAAAGAGGTAGACCAGTTGTGGAAAATTTATATCTCATAAGGGCTAACTCTGTTTGTGATCACAGACTTGCTGGAGCCAAGAAAAAAAACAATAATTGTTGGCTAAAAATCAGTGTCCCACCCAAAGTCTTAGGCTGCTCCATATTATGTGTAGTGAGGACAGAAAGACATGTCTAAATGCTCTTGTCAAGATATCCTGTTTGGGATGGGGCCAAGATGGCAGAGTAGTCAAAACTTCCAGTGAGTCCTTTTACAAAAAACACCCCCCCCCAAAAAAAAAAACAAGCAACTTGATTATATATATATATGACAAGATAGAAGACCTGAACATTAAGGGCAAAGTTAGGAAATCAAACCGAGCAGCAGGGGGAGGGAAAGATGGTTCAGAAGCATCAAGGAATTGCCAGACCTGATACGGCAGGAGCCAGTGCTCCTCAGGCACAATCCCCTGGCATGACTGCAGTGAGCTGGCAGTAGCGTTCGGGATGCAGTTTCCTCAGGGAGAGTCAGTGAGCTGCACAGAGTCTACTCTGCCTCCGAAATCAGCAAAGAACAGTGCTTTCAGCAAAAGATAAGTGCTTGCATCTATTTACCACACCCCCTAGCCCCCAAGCCAGTTTCAGTGGCTGTCGATTTCCCTGTGCATGCTGAGACATTTTCCCAGCCTTGGAGAAGGAACAACGTAACAAATGGGGGGAAAATAACCTGCCAGCTCCCCTAAGGTGGGAACTCGGGGCAGGAGTGGCTCCTGTCCAGGCACAAACAGTCCATGGATTTTGAATGCCTTTCAACCCCACATGGACCTGTGTGGGCCCATTTCAGCAGCTTAGGCTCTTGTTGGCAGACCTCAATGGTGTATGTGTCTGAGATCTGACTTCAACGGTTTCAGCTGTGCAGTGGAGAGGTGGGTTTTTAGCATTTGGCACTGCTCTGCCTATTAAGTAGAGTTCTCACCTACCCACATCAGGGGCCTGAGGACTGGTAGCTCCACCTATGCCACTAGCCACCCATGACAGGGGTAAAAGGATAAGTGGTGCTTCCCAGTCCTTACAACCAAAAGCATTAGGTGCCCATGCTCTGGCTGCAGAGCCCACCCACCTGTGCACTCTAGGGAACAAGGATGTTCTTTCCTCACAGACACTTGGGGAACAGTTGTCGGCCCCCTGCCTTGCTCAGAGTGTGACCCCCTGCTGCAACCAGATACCTGTGCCTACACCAGTCACCCCTGCTCCTCTGTAGGAGACAGCCTGCACCACACAATTGGTGACTGACTACCTGGACAACTGAGCAGAATCCATTAAAGAAAAGAGAATGGACTACTAGGCTCATATACCTGGTAATGGCTCTAGCCATCTGGTGACAGGAAGTTAAAGCTTCAAAGGTGCAAATGATCAAGCTAGTTCACTCAAGCAGCCTATTCGGGCATATCAAAACAAAGCAAAACAAAAAGCTAGGACAGAGTAAGCAATCATAAAATAAATTAATACAATAACTTATAAAAGTCTGAGAGAAAATAGTCAATAACAAATCACATAAAGAAGCAGACCATGATGGCTTCAAGAAGCTCCCAAAACAAAGAATTAAAGGAATATTCCAGACAAAGATATCTTCCTTAAATTACCAGAGTTGGAATACAAAAGATTAAGATACAGAACTCTTCAAGAGATCAGGAAGCAGATCACGCAAAATGCAGAACAAACCAAGGAACACACAGATGAAGCATTTGAGGAAATGTAGAGGGTTATTCAAGAGTATAATGACTAATTTATAAGGCTACAAGAATCCATACAGAGAACGCAATAAAAATTCAGAAGTTTAACAATAATATTACAGAATTAGACTATTCAATAGAAAGTCAGAGGAACAAAATTAAGAAAATGGAAGACGGAATTAGAGAGATTGAAGATAAAACACTTGGCACCAATATATTCAAAGAAAAATCAGGTAAAAGAATTACAAAAATGAAGAAAACCTAAGAACCATGTGGGACCCTATCAAGAGAAATAACCTACGAGTGATTGGAGCACCAGAACAGGAAGGGAAAACAGAAAATACAGAGAGAATTGCTGAAGATTTGTTGGTATAAAACTTCCCTGATATCATGAAAGATGAGAAGATATCTATCCAAGATGCTCATCAAACCCCACATGAGGTAGATCCCAAAAGAAAGGCACCAAGACATATTATAATCAAACTTGCCAAAACCAAAGAATAGGAGAGAAATTTAAGAGCGACCAGGGATAAACGAAAATCCACCTATAAAGGAAAGCCAATAAGAACAAGCTCGGATTACTTGGCAGAAACCATACAGGCAAGGAGGCAATGGGATAAAATATACAAAGCATTGAAGGAAAAAAATTGCCAGCCAAGAATCATGTATCCAGTAAAACTGTCTCTCAAACATGAAGGCAAAATTAGGACATTTCCAGATAAACAGAAGTTTAGGGAATTTGCAAAACCCAAACCAAGACTGCAAGAAATACTAAAGAGAGTTCTCTGGTTAGAACATCAAGAACATTGGATAACAACCCAAGACTAGAACACAGGACAGAGCAACTGGATATCAACCCAGATAGGGAAATCACAAAAATAAATCAAGATTAAAAAATGCTCAAAACAGGGAAACATAGATGTCATTATGTAAAAAATAACAACATTTAATCAATAAAATAATAAAGAGGGACTGAAAAATGAAGTCATAGATCTTTCATACAGAGAGGAAGTCAAGGAGATATAAAAAGATAAAAGCTTGGTTTAAACTCAGAAATATAGGGGTAAATGTTAAGGTAACCACAAAGGAGACTAACAATCCTACACATCGAAATAAAATATAAGAAAAATATGAAGACTCAACAAAAACAAAATCAACAATGAAAAAGAAGAAAAGGCAATATATAAAGAAAAACTACTCAGCATGAAAAATTAAGTGGAAAAAAGAAAATGTGAACAATGCAAAAAAAGGACATCAAATTAACAGCAATAAACTCATACCTATCTATAATTACACTGAAGGTAAATGGACTAAATGCACCAAGAAAATGACAGAGACTGGCAGACTGGATAAAAAAAAAAAAACACAATCCATCTATATGCTGCCTATAAGAGACATGCCTTAGACTTAAAGACACAAACAAACTAAAACTCAAAGGATGGGGGAAAAAAAAGCAAACAACAACAAAAAAAGAACAGGAGTGGTAATATTAATTTCTGATAAAATAGACTTTAAAGTTAAATCCACCACAAAGGATAAGGAAGGGCACTATATAATGATTAAAGGGACAATATGCCAAGAGGATATAACTATATTAAATATTTACCCACCCAACAACAGAGCTTCAAGATACAAAAAACAAACTCTAACTACACTGAAAAACAAGATAGAAAGCTCCACAATAATAGTAGGAGACTTTAACATACCATGTTTGATGAAGGACAGAACATCTGGAAAGAAGCTCAATAAAGACACGGAGGACCTAAATGCCACAATCAACCAACTTGACTTCATAGACATATACATAACACTCCACCCAAAAGCAGCCAAGTATACTTTCTTTTCTAATGTGCATGGAACATCCCCTAGAATAGACCATATATTAGGTCATAAAGCAAGCCTTAATAGAATCCAAAACATCAAAATATTACAAAGCATCTTCTCTGACCATAAAGCCATAAAAGAAGAAATTGATAATAGAAAAAGCAGGGAAAAGATATCAAACATTTGGAAACTGAACAATACCTGCTGAAAAACTAATGTGCTATAGAAGAAATTAAGGATGGAATAAAGAAATTCATAGAATGCAGTGAGAATGAAAACACTTCCTTTGAGAACTTTTGGGACACAACTAAAGCAGAGCTCAGAGGTCAATTTATAGCAATAAATTCCACACATTCAAAAAGAAGAAAGGGCCAAAAATCAAAGAATTATCTCTACAACTTGAACAAATAGAAAAGGAGCAACAAAAGAAACCCTCAGGCACCAGAAGAAAGCAAATAATAAAAACTAGAGCAGAATTAAATAAAATAGAGAACAGAAAAAATATTGGAAGAGTTAACAAGACCAAAAGCTGGTTCTTTGAAAAAATTAACAAAATGGATAAACCACTGGCCAAACTGACAAAAGAAAAACAGGAGAGGAAGCAAATAACCCAAATAAGAAATGAGATCGGTGATATCACGACAGACCCAACTGAAATTAAAAGAATCATATCAGATTATTATGAAAAATTGTACTCTAACTCATTGGAAAACCTAGAAGAAATGGATGAATTCCTATAAACACACTACCTACCTAAACTAACACAAACAGAGTTAGAACAACTAAATAGACCCAAAACAAAAGAAGAGATTGAAAAGGTAATAAAAAAAACTCCCAACAAAAAAAAGCCCTGGCCCTGACGGCTTCACTGCAGAGTTCTACCAAACTTTCAGAGAAGAGTTAACACCACTACTACTGAAGGTATTTCAGAGCATAGAAAAGGATGGAATACTCTCAAGCTCATTCTATGAAGCCACCATATCCCTGATACCAAAACCAGGGAAAGACATCACAAAAAAGAAAATTATAGACCTATATCCCTCATGAACTTAGATTAAAAAAAAAATCCTCAACAAAGTTCTAGTCAATAGAATTCAACAACATATCAAAAAAAAACAATTCACCATGACCAAGTGGGATTCATGCCAGGTATGCAGGGATGCTTCAACATTAGAAAAACAATGTAAGCCATCATATAAATAAATCGAAAGACAGGGACCACATGATCTTATCAATTCATGCAGAGAAGGCATTTGACAAAGTCCAACATCCATTCATGATAAAAACTCTCAGCAAAATAGGAATAGAAGGGAAATTCCTCAACATAATAAGAGGCATTTATACAAAGACAATAGCCAAAATCATTCTAAATGGAGAGAGTCTGAAAGCATTCCCCTTGGGGAGGGGAACCAGACAAGAATGCCTTAATCACCACTGTCATTCAACATTATGCTGGAGGCCCTAGCCAGAGCAATTAGGGTAGATAAAGAAATAAAGTGTATGCAAATTGGTAAAGAAGAAGTAAAAGTATCACTATTTGCAGATGACATGATCTTATACATAGAAAATCCTAAAGAATCCTCAAGAAAACTACTGGAACTAATAGAAGTGTTCAGCAGAGTACTAGGATACAACATAAACATACAAAAATCATCCTCTACACCAACAAAGAGAACTTCAAAGACGGAATCACCAAATCAGATACCATTTACAACAGCCTCCAAGTAAATAAAATTCTTAGGAATAAATCTAACCAGAGACGTAAAAGACCTACACAAAGAAAACTACAAGACACTATCACAAGAAAGCAAAAGACACCTAGAGAAGTGGAAATATATATCTTGCTCATGAATAGAAGACTCAACATTGTACAAATGCCTGTTCTTCCCAAAGCAGTCTATAGATACAATTCCTATCCAAATTCCAATAACATTTTTTAATGAAATGGAGAAACAAATCACCTACTTCGTATGGAAGGGAAGGAGGCCCTGAGTAAGTAAAGCATTACTGAAAAAGAAGAACAAAGTGGGAGGCCTCACACTACCTGATTTTTGAACGTATTAAACCGCCACAGTAGTCAAAACAGCCTGTTACTGGTACAAGAATAGATACATAGGCCGATGGAATGAAACTGAGAATGCAGACATAAATCCACCCACACATGAGCAGCTGATATTTGACAAAGGCCCAAGTCTGTTAAATGGGGAAAAGGCACTCACTTTAACAAATGGTGCTGGCATATCTGGATATCCATCTGCAAAAAAATGAAACAAGACCCATATCTCACACCATGCACAAAAGCGAACTCAAAATGGATCAAAGACCTAAATACAAAATCTGGAATGATAAAGATCATGGAAGAAAAAATAGGGACAATGCTAGGAGCCCTAATACATGGTATAAACAGTATACAAAACATTACTAACAATGCACAAACACCAGAAGAGAAACTAGATAACTGGGAGCTCCTAAAAATCAAACACCTATGCTCATACAAAGACTTCAGAAAAAGAGTGAAAAAGATTACCTACAGACTGGGAAAAAAAAATTGGCTATGACAAATCCAATCAGTGTCTGATCTCTAAAATCTACATGATACTGCATAAACTCAACGACAAAAAGACAAATAGCCCAATTAAAAAATGGACAAAGGATATGAACAGGCACTTCACCAAAGAAGATATTCAAGTGGCTAACAGATACATGAGGAAATGCTCAAAATCAGTAGCCATTAGAGAAATACAAGTCAAAACTACAATGAGATACTATCTCACCCCAACAAGGCTCGCATTAATCCAAAAAACACAAAATAATAAATGTTGGAGAGATTGTAGAGAGACTGGAACACTTATACACTGCTAGTGGGAAAGTAAAATGGTACAACCATTTTGGAAATCAACTTGGCACTCCCTTAAAAAGCCAGAAATAGAAGTACCGTATGATCCAGTATTCCCACTCCTTGGAATATATCCTAGAGAAATAAGAGCCTTAACAGGAACAGATATATGCACACCCGTGTTCGTTGCCGCGCTGTTTACAATAGCAAAAAGATGGAAGCAACCAAGGCACCCATCAAGAGATGAATGGATAAATTATGGTATATTCCCATAATGGTGTACTATGCGATGATTAAGAACAATGATGAATCCGTGAAATATTTCATAACATGGAGGAATCTGGAAGGCATTATGGTGAGTGAAATTGGTCTGTTGCAAAAGGACAAATATTGTATGAGACCACTATTATAAGAACTCAAGAAATAGTTTAAACACAGAAGAAAATATTCTTTGATGGTTATGAGAGTGGGGAGGGAGGCAGAGGGGCATTCACTAATTGTATAGTAGACAAGAACTATTTTAGGTGAAGGGAAAGACAACACACAATACAGGAGAGGTCAGCACATCTGGACTAAACCTAAAGCAAAGAAGTTTCCTGAATACAACCAAACACTTCGATGGCCAGAGTAGCTGGGACCAGGATCTGGGGACCATGGTTTTAGGGGACATCTAGGTCAATTGGCATAACAAAATATATTAAGTAAACATTCTTCATCCCACTTTGTTGAGTAGCATCTGGGGTCTTAAATGCTAGCAAGCGGCCATCTAAGATGTATCAATTGATCTCAACCCACCTGGAGCAAAGGAGAATGAAGAACAGGAAAGACACAAGGTAAATATGAGCCCAAGAGAAAGAAAGGGCCACGTAAACCAGAGACTACCTCAGCCTGAGACTGGAAGAACTAAATGGTGCCCAGCTACCACCGATCACTGCTCTAACAGGGAACACAACATAGAATCCCTGATAGAGCAGGAGAACAGTGGGATAAATGTGGGATACAGACCTCAAATTCTAGTAAACTGACCAGACTTAATGGTCTGACTGAGACTAGTTGGATCCCAGAGGCCATGGTCTCTGGGCCTTCCGTTCGCCCAAGACTGGAACCATTCCCAAAGCCAACTCTTCAGACAGGGATTGGACTGAACTATACGACAGAAAATGATACTGGTGAGGTTTGAGCTTCTTGGCTCAAGCAGACACATGAGACTATGCGGGCAGCTTCTGTTAGGAGGCGAGATGTGAAGGCAGAGGGGGACAGAAGCTTGTTGAATGAACATGGGGAATACAGGGTAGAGAGGAAGAGAGTGCTGTCTCATTAGGGGGAGAGCAGCTAGGAGTACATAGTAAGGTGTGCATAAGTTTTTGTATGAGAGTCTGACTTGATTTGTAAACTTTCACTTAAAGCACACACACACACACACACACACACACACACACAAAGGTATCCTGTCTGGCTTGTTAGCTAACTCAGGTTTTCTTAATAAGTTCCTGAATAGGAAAAGTTATGGTACAGCTTCAGGTCCAGCCAATTGTTACTTTACATTGTAGCGGCTCCAACCTTTGCCTAATAAAGAGTAATATTAACTTTTCAGTACTCGCTGCCTGGATTGAGGAAGTTACTAACAATGCATTTCTCTGAGAGGAATCCTTTTATTTCTGATAATGTTTTTACAATAGGCAGGCAGTGGTTCTCAAAGTTTTTCACATCATGGCACAATAGAAAGTGAAAATACTTTGTATAGCATAAAAAATGTAAAATGGTAGTAGTAGCGTCAAAAACTATTTAACTTCAGGGGGGATAATGAGAAAGAGCATAAGCCTAAGGCTGATCCCCATGAGGTGGAGGTCAGACATACCTCCACTCTCCAACCTTTTCACCAGTTCTGACACTAGCCATCCTCCCTATGGCACTCTCTACTTCTCTGCTGGGTTAGATAATCTGTTGCAGTGCCACACAAAACTCACAAGCCATCTTAAGGTTAAGTGATTTCTTAAGGGAGTAACAGGGTGCAACTTGGGATCAGGATCAGAAAGCATATATGCAGTCTGGAAGGCTCCTCCCAAATAGAGAGCACATTCCTGTCTTTTTCAGTGCAGAACAGCTCTCTCATCTCCTCTTGGCCATTGAAGGAAGCACACCCATCTTTCTGGGCTGCACATGTCCCCTCTCGGCTGTTTCAGGCCTCCTCTCGGGCCCCTCAGAACAGGCCTTCGCTTGGCCTTGCATACCCCTCTCAGCAGTGCAGACTTCCTCTTGGATCCCTGAGGACAGGCTTTCTCTTGGTTTCCTCAGAACAGGCCTCTTCTCAATTCCCTCAGGGAAGTCCTCTCTGCCTTCTACCTCCCTGCCATCGCCCTCTCCACTGCTAACTGATCCAACGTATAGACAGTGTAGCAGTTTTGTCAGTTCTCTTAGCTGCCTTCCTGGCAGCAGGCTTCTGCTGTCACCACTGACTCTGCCTCAGGGCCTCTTTCAGGCCTGTCTTCACTGACTCTGCTGCAGCTTTCTTTCTAGGTCTGTTGCCGCCATCTCTACCACAGGTCTCTCCTGGCTTCTCGATGTCTTCAGTGTTACAACCCTTGACCTGTGTTACACTCTTTTAGGAGGTTCCTTTCCTCCTCTCTCTCTGCTTTTTCTTTCTTCTCTCCTCTTTTCCTTTCTGCTTCTTTCCTTCCTTCTTTTCTGAAAACTCTGTGGGGTTGGCTGCATGTATAAGCAAACTCCTTGTCAATTTCAAGGCATGGCACTCCCATCAGGGTCATGAACTGACATGACTGACATGAATTGATATGACTCTCAGTAGGCCACAGTCAATTCTTTTGCATAGTAGGTTATAATCACTTCATTTGCATAAGTATATTTACCATTGCCTGCAAGGTGAGTAAAATAAAACCAGGGGAAGGTGCAGCTCAGGGCCAGATAAAAATTGTCTGTCATAGGCTGGGTTCTCTAGAGAAGCAAAACCAGTAAAGTGTGTAAATATATATAGAGAGAGAGATTTATATCAAGGAAATGGCTCATGTGGTTGTAGAGGCTGGAATGTCCCAAGTCTGCAGGTCAGGATAGAGGCTTCTCCTGATTCACATATTTGCAGGGGCTGGCAAACCCAAGATCGGCAGGTCAGAGACCAGGGCTCTTGCTCACAGGCTGTGAAGATTAACAAATCTTCACTATCGGCAGGCAAGACTGCAGGTAAACTGCTAGCTTAAGTCCCAAGAACCGGATGTCAGACTAACAGGAGCCAGCTACAGGATCCAGAGTGAACAAAAGCCCATGAGCCTTGCCAGAGTGTCCACTTATATTTGATGCAGGCCGCACGGCAAAGGAAAGTCCCTTTCGACTGATTGGCTTTTCACAGCAGATCCCATCATGGAGGTGATCACGTTATATCAAATCTCATCACGGAAGTGATCACATCATATGACAGCCAAACTACATCATAACTGCCAAACCAGTGAGAATCATGGCCTAGTCAAGTTGACACACAACCTTAGCCATCAAAGTATCAAACCATCAAGTTTTTTACAGCTTACCCAGAAAATGTCAGTCACTGTGGAAAAAAGTAACAAACCTTTGGGGGTAGAAAACTAGAGCAAAGATAACTCCTCAGGGGTTAGGGGAAAAATTTCTTAAGCTGATTTTTCAAAGGACCAAGGCAAAAGGACACATAAGAAGAACTCATCTCACCAAAGGGGTAAATAGCTGAGGTGGCTAGTGGTGAGTGTTAACTTTGGCTCAGCATGTCCAGCTATCCCAACTGCTGTCATACCACCTCAGGTACTGAGGGGAAATCAATATCTCAGCACACTTGTAACCTATTCCCAGTTGTCTGTTGCCTGGCATACTGGTTAGGAAGCTCTGCCATACATCCTGGAATGATGGCATGGTGGCTGCAACCAGTTCGAATTTGATAAATCAGGTAGTCTACCTGTTGGGGGTGCTGGTTCTAGGATATGGTGTGTGTTGAAGGTGGAAGGTAGAAAGGGCAGCTAGGAAAAGGATCTGGTAAAAAAAAAATAGAATTTTCAATGTTGTCTTAAACTCCAAAGATTTAGTTATATAAGCTTCAATTGCAACCTCTCTGGAATGCATGTAAGATTAAGGAAAAGTGAAGTAAATTGATGAGACTTACACCTTCTGTCCAGATAACTGTAAACATTCCAGGTTGGTAGTATTAGAATATAATTAGTATTGAAAAAAAACAAGAGAAGGAAGCCAGAGGAGATGCAAGAGATGAAGAGAACCTCAATCTGAGTCCCAGAGTAATCAGGGATGAGGGGTACCAATGAGAATACAAAACAAGTTCTGCAGTTTAACACAATAATACTAAGTTTATTAACCATGTGATAGATCATCAAGAGAGGGCAGAAGTAACAATGGAGCACAAAATCTCTCTTCACAAATAGTGCAGTCACCAATGAGAAAGCTCGGGCTATGATGTGGGATTGTGTTTTCCACCTCTCCTTAAAAAAATTTAGATTATTAGTTCAAATAATAGTATTAGAAGTCTAGGCATGAGTGCTTGCCTCTGCTTGAACCTTCTCTGAGCCTTTCCACCCCACCTATACTCCAATCTTCTTTTCAAAGAAAATGGAATTTTCCAATTTTTTTCCAGAAAGTCAGACTGACTTTGCACTTCTGCAAAGTCAGACCGAAAGTCATCCTAGAAATGTGCCTGACCTTTTTACACTCAGCTCAAGTGCAAGTAGAAATTTCACACACCTTTTTCTTTTTTAAGTGAAAGCTCATAGAAGGTCTTGGGAAGCATGACCTTGAATGTTTATGAGCTCTTGAGAAGCACAATGAATGCATTTGTATTGCTGTACTGCCCCCTTGTAGTGAATGCAGATAAGGAAACTGATTAAGAACAAGAGCAAAATAATCCCTTTGATTTCACAAACCTAGCCTTCCCTAATGCTTGAGATGGATGGGATATAAGACCTTCCGTTCATTCCAAAAACAGAACAGTGATCACTCACTCGCCGTCTTTTTGTTGACCTTTTTAAGGTTGCAGGCACATGGGGCTATCAGATTGGCTGCTTCACCTGAGCTAATTGATCAATTGAGTCATACAGCCAACTAGTTTGACAGATTCTTCTTACCCAGCTAAGAGAATTGATCGGTTATTTTGGTGTCAAGTAGACTCAGCCTTAATATCTTCAGGGAATCTTTCTATGTGGGTACTTTGTAAAGAAAATGTTCATTTATAGGCAGAGAAAGAAATATCTTTTTTTATTGTGCTTTAGGTGAAGGTTTACAGAGCAAATTAGTTTCCCATTCAATAATTTATACACAAATTGTTCTGTGACATTGGTTGCAATCTCCACAACGTGTCAGCACTCTCCCCATTACCATCCTGAATTCCCCATTTCCATTTGTCGTACCTCCCAGTGTCTTCCTTTTCCTTGTTCATATTGTGCTAACGTCCCCCATATTGTGTATTGCCTTGCCCTTCACTAAAGTTAACACATGTCTACTATGTAATTACTGATTTTCCCTCCCTCCCCATTTCCTCCCTGATATCCATCAGAGAATGTTTCTGTATGTAAACATTTTCTTGACATTTTATAATAGTGGTCTCATACAATATTTGTCCTTTTGTGGTTGACTTATTTCACTCAGCATAATGTCCTCCGGATTTATCCATGTTGTGAAATGTTTCTCAAATTCATCATTGTTCTGTATCGTTGCTTAGTATTCCATTGTGTGTTTGCACCAGAGTTTGTTTTATCAACTTATCTGTTGATGTGTGTTTAGGTGGAACCCTGGTGAGGCAGTGGTTAAGAACTTGGCTGCTAACCAAAAAGTTGGCAGTTCGAATCCACCAGCTGCTCCTTGTAAACCCTATGGGGCAGTTTTACCCTGTCCTATAGGGTCCCTGAGTCAGAATCAACTCGATGGCAATGCTTTTTTTGGGGGGAAGGGGGGAGGGCATTTAGGTTGTTTCCATCTTTTTGCTGTTGTGAATAATGCTGTAATGAATATGGGTGTGCATATGTCTGTTTGTGTTGCACCTCTTATTTCTCTAGGATATGTACTTAGGAGTGGGATTGTTGGATCATAAGGTATTTCTAATTCTAGCTTTTTAAGGATGTGCCATATCATTTTTCTGTAGTGGTTTTAACATTTTACACTCCCACAAACAGTGTATGAGTTCCAGTCTCTCCACAACCTAACCAGCATTTGTTGTTTTCTGCTTTTTTGATCAGTGGCATTATTGCCAGGGTGTGATGGTATCTCATTGTAGTTTTGATTTGCATCTCTGGTGGCTAGTGATCAAGAACATCTCTTCATGTGTTTGTTAGCTGGCTGAATGTCTTCTTTGGTGAAGTGTCCCTTCATGTTCTTTACCCATTTTTTAATGGGATTGTTTGTCTTTTTGTTGTTGAGGTGTTCAAATTTTGTATACATTTTAGAGGTTAGACTCTTGTCAGATATGTTGTGGGCAATTTTTCCCCCTTTATGTAGGTTTTCTTTTTACTCTTTTGGCAGTCTTTTGATGAGCATAAGTGTTTAATTTTTAGGAGATCCTAGTTATCTAGTTTATCTTCTGCTGTTTGCACATTGTTAGTTATGTTTGGTATTCCATTTATGCCATATATTAAGGTCCCTAGCATTGTCCCTATTTTTTCTTCCATTATCTTTATAGTTTTAGGTTTTACATTAGGTCTTTGATGCATTTTGAGTTAGTTTTTGTGTATGGTGTGAGGTATGGATCTTATTTTCATTTTTCTACAATGGATAATCCTCTAAAAGAAATATCTTTTAGAGGGTTAATGGCTACTGTATATGTCAGGGGATTAGAAACTTTGTATTTTATTCCAAATGTGGCTCTCAATTTTTAACATGACCTTGGGTGAGTCATATAATATCTAGGTGGCCTCATTTTCTTCATTTGCAATATATGAATTCATACAAGCACCTTAATATGACGTCAAATTGTATTTTATGGTTGTATTTTTTCGGTCTTTGCTATGTATCCATGTCAGTTCAAGCATCAAATCCTCAGTATGGCACTTCCAAGTCAGCCAATAGTCCCCTGAGATTATACTATTGGAGTCACTTGTGGCCAATATAAAAGCGATGCTACAATTGTTTATATAAATAAACTGAGAGCTAGCTTATCAATGGGTTCAATTACCTGATCCAGATTCATATACAGATTTTATTCTTTATTAGGATTCAGAGAAGAATCATTAATAAGTTCCTACTTCCTAAAAACTGGAAAGAGAATATTGGGTATAATGTTGTCTAGTTCTCTGAAGAATAAGAAGGCAGAATTATTTCTTAAAGCTTAAAATACAGTCAAATCCACCTCTTCCCTTTCAGATTTTCAGTCTTTAAAATGAGGAAAATACCACATATAACAGTATTTCATTTTACCAAGTACACCATTTATCTATTATTAAATATTGTAGAAATCTCTTTTTAAATAATATTCCATAAAGAACGATCAGCTTATTTTAAAATATATGTCATCAGTGGTTGAATGAGAAATAATTTTCATGAGGTGTTATACTATATACTACCAAAGTCATTTTAATTAGGTAACTTAAAGGCTCACATCTTTGCATACATTTCTAAGGTATTATATTTCAATCTTTAAAATTTGATTATGACATTTGGCTTAGTCACATAATCTGTGTGAAACTATTTTATTTCTGTAGTTTACTACAGTCTAAAAAGAAAGTGTAGCGTTTTCAAAATTCTTCATCTTGTATTCTCACATTTATAGCTATGCATGTTCACTCTAAATGTTATTATATTGGCCTCTTGTCTCTCGGAACACGAGAGCTTTATATCTTGCTCAGGAGGTTCCCAGGAGTCTAAAAGGCTCTGTGTCATAGCAACTCATCTCTAGGCTCCCTCCGTATTTTTCATTAAGGTGACAGGATACAGAAGATTTTATTACTGCCCTGTGATTTTATGATTTTATCATTGTATACCCTCTCAGCTCCTAATATATGACACGATGACATAGAGGGCAACACCCATGTTAAGCAAAAGTATTCCTTATCTGAAAATGAGGTGCTACTATATAATATTGGGATTGAAGAGTCAAATGAGTGGTGTTCTCTTCAAAGTAATAACCTTGGGGAGCTACATATTTTATTCAGATGATGCTGCCTTTCCTTTAAACAATGCAAAAGATTCTCTTTTGGAACTGCCAGTAGAGCCAGTTTATAAGCCACATGAAAAAATCAGTCCCACTGCTTTATTGTCACACCTTGTATAATGTGAGAGACAAAATGACAGAGCCCTTTCTCCCAGTGGGAACTCGTCTGAGATTATCTTCACATTGCCATTATGAATGAGCAAAAAATTCAGGCCTGGCTTAAATGCCCAACTACTTCCTAAAACTATATCTGATTCTCCTGGTCAAAGACAAGCCCTCCCACTTATAAACTACCAGACACCTTGACTCCTTTCTTAGAGGATCTAACTCATATTACCTTGGATTATAGTTAATTCTACACTTTTCCTTACTTTTAATTATAAACTTTTTAAGAAGCATGACTTATTTAGCTTGTATCCCCTTCATAGGTAGTGCATCAATAAATGTTTCTTTAATGAACGAATGACCAAATATGAACCTCTTTTTAATATTGAATAAAGACGTTTCCTGGGCCTTATCTGACTCATCTATGAAAAGGCAACACTAGCAATCATATCTAATCTACAAGGGTGTTGTCAGGATCATATTAAAAGAGCCAGAAAAAATGCTTTGAAATTGCTAAATACAATTTTTAAAATGTAAGATTTTAAAATATTCTTTTGTTGTTGTTGTTAAAATGAAACAACTGAGAACCCTCAGCACATAGTAACTGGGTACTGTAGTGAAATAAAAATGGATCCAGCACCTTGCCTGATCTCAAGCAGTTTCCAGCTTTCTACACAGAACTTTATAACTCCCTAAATTATATGAATTTTTTTTTGCCTCAACCATTAGAATGAAAGCTTTAAAAAGACAGAAATTTTATCTGTCATGTTCAGTGCTGTATCTCCAATAAATATTTGTTGAATGAATAAACAAATGAATGAATGATTGAATATCTCTAGCAGAAAAGATAGAACATTTAACAATATTAAAAAATATTTACTGAGTTCTCACTATGAACAAGACACTAGAGGATGCAAAGGTGAATAAGAAGTGTACAAACTTCTATCATAAAAGAAAGAGTATGAACAGAAAGGTGAGAGAGAAGCAAAGTTCTATGAGAATCTATAAAACTTCACAGAGTTAGCATTTGATCTGGACCTTGATATATGGGCAAAATTTGGGAAAGTGGAGATGAAGTGAAAATATATTAAGCAGAAGTAGCAGTGTGACTACAGGCATATAAGATAGAAAAGTACAAATACACTTGGGAAATACAGATAGTCCGATATAAGTGGAGCATAGGATCCAGAGGAAGTAAAAATGGTTAAGTCCATACTGTGGAGGGCTTTGAATGCGAGGAAAATCTAGTCAAAAATATCCCTGTATGGAAAGACAGCACACAATACAGGGGAGGTCAGCACAATTGGACTAAACCAAAAGCAGTTACCTGAATAAACTTAATGCTTTGAAGGCCAGCGTAGCAGGGGCAGGGGTCTGGGAACCATGGTTTCAGGGGATATCTAAGTCAATTGGCATAAAAAAATCTATTAAGAAAACATTCTGCATCCCACTTTCAAGAGTGGCGTCTGGGGTCTTAAATGCTAGCAAGCAGCCACCTAAGATGCATCAATTGGTCTCAACCCGCCTGGATCAAAGGAGAGTGAAGAACACCAAGGACACAAGGCGATTACGAGCCCAAGAGACAGAAAGGACCACATGAACCAGAGACTACATCATCCTGAAACCAGAAGAACTAGACAGTGCCTGGCTACAACCTATGACTGCCCTGACAGGGAACACAACAGAGAACCCCTGAGGGAGCAGGAGAGTAGTGGGATGCAGACCCCAAGTCCTCAAAAGACCAGACTTATTGGTCTGACTGAGACTAGAAGGACCCCGGTGGTCATGGCCCCCAGACCTTCTGTTGGCCCAGGACAGGAACCATTCCCGAAGTCAGCTCTTCAGACATGGATTGGACTAGACAATGGGTTGGAGAGGGATGCTGGTGAGGAGTGAGCTTCTTGGATCAGGTGGACACTTGAGACTATGCTGGCATTTCCTGCCTGGAGGGGAGATGAGAGGGTGGAGGGGGTTAGAAGCTGGCGAAATGGACGTGAAAAGAGAGAGTGGGGGGAGAGAGCGGGCTGTCTCATTAGGGGGAGAGTAACTGGGAGTGTGTAGCAAGGTGTATATGGGTTTTTGTGTGAGAGAGTGACTTCATTTGTAAACTTTCACTTAAAGCACAATAAAAATTATTTTAAAAAATCCCTGTATGAAAAATGTCGGGTTTTGTGCAATATTGCAGGAAAGCAGCAGTTAGATTCACCCTGGACCCATTATTTCCTGACCTTACAATGCTGCAGAAGCCCTGAGGCACAGTGGAGAAAGCACTCAGCTGATAACTGAAAGGTCAGCGGTTCAAACCCACCATCTGTTCCAACAGGAGAACGATGTGGCAATATGCTCCAGTAAAGATTCACAGCCTCGAACATCCTATGGGGCAGTTCTACCTTGTCCTATAGTGTCACTATGAGTAGGGAACAACTCTATGGCACACAGAAACAAAACATAATGCTGTTGCCAGTGTTAAGGTATTTTAGTTTAAAATCCAATTTGAACAAAAGATAGGGCCTTAGAGATCAGTTTTATTCAAAGATATTTTCTAACCCTCAAGAAAACAGTGTTGGTAGGTTTGGCACATCTGTGTTTTTACCAGCAATGGAAAATCTGAACAATAACAAGGGGTGGCAGAACTAAGGCATTTCATTTTGTTGTGCACACCTCATGCCTCTGACCAGAAGTTTACTTATATCTTATCATGTTTTAATTTCCATACCAGTACAAACAGTATTAAACTCTGGCTGGGAACAATGTCTATGACATTTTAAGCAAATGCCTTCCAAAAGACTAATGATCAGAAGAAAGATATAAGAAGGAGGTCACTGGAGTCAATCTCAGCTTGTTGTCCATTTTCAAGGGTGGGGGAAATGACTTTTTAATGAAATAATGCATGTGAACATAAGAATTGTTCTCTTCTTTTGCAGTTTTTAACGATGAGGATTTCATTTCTTCATTCTAGTTCCACTTTGTTTTCTCTCTCTTTCACTATGTCTATTTCTCTCTCTCCCACTCTTGCTCTCTCTCTCTCTTTTTATTGTGCTTTAAGTGAAAGTTTACAATTCAAGTCAGTTTCTCATACAAAAACTTATACACACATTATTATGTGACCCTCCTTGCACTCCCTATGATGTGACAGCACACTCCTTCTCTCCACCCTGTATTTCCCATGTCCATTCAACAAGCTCCTGTCCCCTTCTGCCTTTTCATCTTGCCTCCAGACAGGAAGGCCACATAGTCTCATGTGTCTACTCAAGCTAAGAAGCACACTCCTCACCAGCATCATTTTAAGTCTTATAGTCCAGTCTTTGTCTGAAGAGTTGGCTTTGACAATAATTTTAAGTTTTGGGCTAACAGACAGTCTGGGGACCATGACCTGTGGGGTCCCTCCAGTTTCAGTCAGACCATTGAGTCTGGTCTTTTTACTAGAATTCAAGGTCTGCATCCTACTTTTCCCCTGCTCCATCAGGGATTCTCTGTTGGGTTCCCTGTCAGGGCAGTCATTGGTGGCAGCTGGGCACCATCTAGTTCTTCTGGTCTTAGGCTGATGGTGTCTCTGGTTTATGTTGCCCTTTCTTTATCTTGGGCTCATATTTTCGTTGTTTTTGGTGTTCTTCATTCTCCTTTGCTCCAGGTGGTTGACACAAATTGATGCATTTTAGGTGGCTGCTTGCTAGCTTTTAAGACCGCAAATGCCACTCACAAAAGTGGGATGCAGAATGTTTTCTTAAAACACTTTGTTGTGCCAATTGACCTAGGTATCTCCTGAAGCCATAGTCCCCAGACCCTCACCCCTGCTACTCTGTCCCTCAAAGTGTTTGGTTGTATTCAGGAAAATTCTTAGCTTTTGGATTAGTCAAGTTGTACTGAATTCCCCTATATTATCCTTCCCTTCATCGAAAATAGTTCTTGCCTACTATCTAATTAGTGAATACCCCTCTCCCTCCCTCCCCATCCTGGTAACCATCAAAGAATGTTTTCTTCTGTGTTTAAACCTTTTCTTGAGTTCTTATAATAGTGCTCTCATACAATATTTGTCCTTTTGCAACTGACTAATTTCACTCAGCATAATGCCTTCCAGATTCCTCCATATTATGTTTCACGGATTCATCCTTGTCCTTTATTGTTGCATAGTATTCCATTGTGTGAATATATCGTAATTTGTTCATCCATTCATCCATTGATGGGTACCTGGGTTTTTCCATCATTTTGCTATTGTAAACATTGCTGCAATGAACATGGTTATGCATATATCTTTTCGTGTGAATGCTCTTATTTCTCAAGGTATATTCCAAGGAGTGGGATTGCTGAACTGTATGGTAGTTACATTTCCAGCTTTATAACTAAGCGACAAATCCATTTCTCAAAGTGGTTGTACCATTTTACATTCCCACTAGCAGTGTATAAGTGTTCCAGTCTCTCCACAACGTTTCCAACATTTATTATTTTGTGCTTTTTGGATTAATGCCAGCCTTGCAGGGGTGAGATGGAACCTCATTGTAGTTTTGATTTGCATTTCTCTGATGGCTACAGATCGTGAGCATTTCCTCATTTATCTGCTAGCCGCCTGAATGTCTTCTTTGGTGAAGTGACTGTTCATATCCTTTGCCCATTTTTAATTGGGTTATTAGTCTTTTAGTTTGTTGCTTTTTTGCAGGATCATGTAGATTTTAGAGATAAGACACTGATTGGATTTGTTGTAGCCAAAAACTTTTTCCCAGCCTGTAGGTAATTTTTTTACTCTTTTCGTGAAGTCTTTGGATGAGCACAGGTGTTTGATTTTTAGGACCTCCCAGTTATCTAGTTTCTCTTCTGGTGTTTGTGCATTGTTAGTAATGTTTTGTATACTGTTTATGCCATATATTAGGGCTCCTAGCATTGTCCTTATTTTTTCTTCCATGGTTTTTATCATTTCAGATTTTATGTTTAGGTCTTTGATTCATTTTGAGTTAGCTTTTTTTATGGTGTGAGGTATGGGTTTTGTTTCATTTTTTTGCAGATGCATAACCAGTTATGCCAGCACCATTTGTTAAAGAGACTGTCTTTTCCCCAATTAACAGACTTTGGAGCCTTTGGCAAATATCAGTTGCTCATTGGTGGAAGAATTTATGTCTGGATTCTTAATTCTGTTCCATTGATTTACATATCTGTTGTTGTTCCAGTACCAGGCTGTTTTGACTACTGTGGAGGTATAATAGGCTCTAAAATCAGGTAGTGTGAGGCCTCCCACTTTGATCTTCTTTTTCAGCAATGCTTTACTTATCCAGGGCCTCTTTCCCTTCCATTTGAAGTTGGTGAATTTTTCTCCATCTCATTAAAAAATGCCATTGGAATTTGGATTGGGATTGCATTGTATCTACAGATTGCTTTTGGTAGATTAGACATTTTCACAATGTTGAATCTTCCTATCCATGAGCAAGGTATGTTTTTCCACGTATGTAGGTCTATTTGGTTTCTTGCAGTAGTGTCTTGTAGTTTTCTTTGTATAAAAATAGGTCTTTTTAAATCTCTGGTAAGATTTATTTCTAAGTATTTTATCTTCTTGGGGGTACTGTAAATGGTACTGATTTGGTGATTTCCTCTTCAATGTTCTTTTTGTTGTTGTAGAGGAATCTAATTGATTTTTGCATGTTTATCTTGTACCACCTTTTTTAACACATCTCATCTTGTATCCTGATACTCTGATGAACTCTTCTATCAGTTTCAGTAGTTTTCTTGAGGATTCTTTAGAGTTTTCTGTTTATACGATCATGTCATCTGCAAACAGAGATATTTTACTTCTTCCTTACCAATCTGGATGCCCTTTATTTCTTTAGCTAGCCTAATTGCTCTGGCTAGGACCTCCAGCACAATGTTGAATAAAAGTGGTGATAAAGGGCATCCTTGTCTGGTTCCTTATCTCAAGGGGAATGCTTTCAGACTCTCTCCATTTAGGATGATGTTGGCTGTTGGTTTTGTATAAATGCCCTTTATGATGTTAAGGAATTTTCCTTCTATTCCTCTTTTGCTGAGGGTTTTTATCATGAATGGATGTTGAACTTTGTCAAATGCCTTTTCTGCATCCATTGATAAAGTCATTTGGTTCTTGTCTTTTGTTTTATTTATATGACGGATTACATTAATTGTTTTTCTAATGTTGAACCATCCCTGCATGCCTGGTATGAAACCCACTTGGTCATGGTGAATTATTTTTTTGATGTGTTGTTGGATTCTATTGGCTAGGATGTTCTTGAGGATTTTTGCACCTACGTTCATGCGGCATATAGGTCTGTAATTGTGTGTGTGTGTGTGTGTGTGGTGTCTTTACCTGGTTTTGCTATCAGGGATATGCTGGCTTCATAGAATGAGTTTGAGAATATTCTATCATTTTCTATGCTCTGAAATGCCTTTAGTAGTAGTGGCGCTAACTCTTCTCTGAAAGTTTGGTAAAATTC
Organism: Elephas maximus indicus; assembly: GCF_024166365.1. Lineage (NCBI taxonomy): Eukaryota > Metazoa > Chordata > Mammalia > Proboscidea > Elephantidae > Elephas > Elephas maximus. The sequence goes on along the minus strand of NC_064846.1, from coordinate 81,570,222 downwards.
TCCAATGAAGCTGTCAGGACCAGGGCTTTTTTTTTGTTGTAAGTTTTTTAATGACCTTTTCAATCTATTCTTCTGTTATAGGTTTATTTATTCGTTCTACCTCTGTTTGTGTTAGTTTAGGTAGGTCTTGTGTTTCTAGAAATTTGTCCATTTCCTCTAGGTTTTTAAATTTGTTAAAGTACAATTTTTCATAATATTCTGTTATAGTTCTTTCAATTTCAGCTGGGTCTGTTGTAATATGGCCCATCTCATTTCTTTCTCAGGTTATTTGCTTTCTCTCTTGTTTTTCTTTTGTCAGTTTGACCAATGATTTATGGATTTTATTGATGTTTTCATAGAACCAGCTTTTGGTTCTGTTAACTCTTGATTTTTTTTCTATTTCTTTTAATTTTGCTCTACTTTTTATTATCTGCTTTCTCCTGATACCCTAGGGTTTCTTTTGCTGTTCTCTTTCTTTTTGTTTGAGTTTTTGGGTTAATTCTTTGATTTTGGCCCTTTCTTCTTTTTGGATAAGTGGATTTATTGTTATAAATTGAACTCTGAGCACTGCTTTTGCTGTGTCCCAAAGATTCTGGTAGGATATGTTTTCATTCTCACTAGATTCTATGAATTTCTTTATTCCATCCTTAATTTCTTCTATTACCCAACAGTTTTTGAGCAAGGTGTTGTTCAGTTTCCATGTGTTTGATTTTTTTTTCTTGGTTTTTCTGTTACTGATTTCTACTTTTATTGTTTTATGGTCAGAAAAGATGCTTTTTAGTATTTTGATGTTTTGGAGTCTGTTAAGGCCTAACTGTGGTCTATTCTGGAGAATGTTCCATGTGCTCTGGAAAAGAAAGTATACTTGACTGCTGTTGGGTGGAGCATTCTGTATATGTCTGTGAGGTCAAGTTGGTTGATTGTGCCATTTAGATCTTCCATACCTTTATTGAGCTTCTTTCTGGATGTTCTGTCCTTCACTGAAAGTGGTGTGTTGAAGCCTCCTAATATTATTGGGGAGCTGTCTATCTCTCTTTTCAATGCTGTTAAAGTTTGTTTTATGTATTTTGGAGCTCTGTTGTTGGGTGTGTAAATATTTATTATGGTTATGTTCTCCTGGTGTTTTGACACTTTAATCATTATGTAGTGTTCTTTCTTATCCTTTGTGGTGGATTTTACTTTAAAGGCTATTTTGTCAGGAATTAATATGGCCACTCCTGCTCTTTTTCGATCACCATTTGCTTGAAATATTTTTTAAAAACCTTTACATTTAGTTTGTGTTTTTAAGTCTAAGGTGTGTCTCTTGTAGGCAGCATATAGGTGGATTGTGGTTTTTAATCCATTCTGCCACTCTCTGTCTCTTTATTGGTGCATTTAGTTCATTTACATTCAGCGTAATTATTGACAAGTATGAGTTTAGTGCTATAATTTTGATGTCTTTTTTATGTATGTGTTGTTGACAGTTTTTTGTTCTACTTAATTTTCTGCGCTGAGTCATTTTGTTCATAAATTTTCTATTCCTCTTTTTCATTGTTGTGATTTTGTATTTGCTGAGTCTTTATGTTTTTCTTTTTCTTTCTTTTTTTTGATGTTTAAGATTGTTAGTTTCCTCTGCAGTTAACTTAATATTTACCCCTATTTTTCTAAGTTTAAACAAATCTTTTATTTCTTGATATCACCTTGACTTCCTGTTCATATGAAAGATCTATGAATACATTTTTTTAGTCCCTCTTTTTTGTTTTAATGTCATCATTTTTTACACAATGACATCTATGTTTCCCTGTTTTGAGAATTTTAGCTTTGATTTATTTTTGTGATTTCCCTATCTGGATTGATATCTGGTTGTTCTGTCTTGTGTTCTACACTTGAGTTTTTATCTGATGTTATTGATTTTTTAACCAGAGGATTTCCTTTATTATTTCTTGTAATTATGGTTTCCTTTTTGAAAATTCCCTAGACTTCTGCTTGTCTGGAAATGTCCTAATTTTGTCATCATGTTTGAGAGACAGTTTTGCTGGTTTTATAATTCTTGGTTTGCAATTTTTTTCCTTTAAAGCTTTGTGTATGTCATTCCATTGCCTTCTTGCCTGCATGGTTTCTGCTGAGTAGTCCAAGCTTGATCTTATTGACTCATCTTTGTAGGTAACTTTTTGTTTATCCCTAAACCAAAACCCATTGCCGTTGAGTCAATTCTGACTCATGTTTATCCCTAGCTACTCTTAAAATTCTCTATCTTTGGTTTTGGCAAGTTTGATTAAAATGTGTCTTGGTGACTTTCTTCTGGGATCTACCTTATATGGGTTTCAATGAGCATCTTGGATAGATATCTTCTCATCTTTCAAGATATCAGGGACATTTTCTGCCAATAAATATTCAACAATTCTCTCTGTACATTCTGTTATCCCCCCTTGTTCTGGTACTCCAATCACTCATAGGATATTCGTCTTGATAGAGTACCATATAATTCTTAAGGTCTCTTCATTTTTTAAAATTCTTTTATCTGATTTTTCCTCAAATATGTTGGTGTCCAGTGCTTTATCTTCAATCTCACTAACTCTGACTTCCATTGCCTCAATTCTACTCTTATGACTTTCTATTGAATTCTCCAATTCTGAAATTTTATTGTTCATCTTCTGATTTTCTGTTTGTTGTCCTTTTGTGGATTCTTGCAGACTATTACCTTCGTCATTATGCTCTTGTCTCATCTGCTTTGGAAACCCCGATAGTGTAGTGGTTAAGTGCTATGGCTGCTAACCAAAGGGTCAGCAGTTTGAATCTGCCAGGAGCTCCTTGGAAACTCTATGGGGCAGTTCTACTCTGTCCTATAGGGTCTCTATGAGTTGGAATCTACTCGATGGCACCGGGTTCTGGGTGGCTAATCTGCTTAAGATCATCTAATGCTTTGTCTGTGTGTTCCTTGACTTGTTCTGCATTTTGCCTGATTTCCTTCCTGATCTTTTGAATAGCTCTGTATATTAATATATTTTTTTAATTTTTAATGTGCTTAAAGTGAAAGTTTACAAATCAAGTCAGTCTCTCATGAAAAACCTTATATAAACCTTGCTATACACTCCTAGTTGCTCTCCCCCTAATAAGACAGCACATTCCTTCTCTCCACACTGTGTTTCTGTATCCATTCAGCCAGGTTCTGTCCCCCTCAGCCTTCTCATCTCCCCTCCAGAAAGGAGCTGCCCACCCAGATAGGCTCACGTGTCTACTTGACCCAAGAAGCCCACTCCTCACCAGTATCATTTTCTGTGTTGTAATCCAGTCCAATCCCTGTCTGAAGAGTTGGCTTCAAGAATGGTTCCTGTCTTGGGCTAACAAAAAGTCTAGGGACTATGACCTCTGGGATCCCTCTCGTCTCAGTCAGACCATTAAGTCTTGTCTTTTTACTAGAATTTGGGGTATGCATTCCACTGATCTCCTGCTCCTTCAGAGATTTTCTGTTGTGCTCCCCGTCATGGCAGTCATTGGTTGTACCTGGGCACTATCTAGTTCTTCTGGTCTCAGGCTGATGTAGTCTTTGATTTATGTGGCCCATTCTGGCTCTTGGGCTCATACTTACCTTGTGTCTTTAGTGTTCTTCATTCTCCTTTGCTCCAGGTGGGTTGAGACCAATTGTTTCATATTAGATGGCTGCTTGCTAGTGTTTAAGACCCCAGACACCACTCTCCAAAATGGGATGCAGAATGTTTTCTTAAGTTTTTATTATGCCGATTGACCTATATGTCCCCCAAAACCATGATCCCCTAACCTCTGCCCCTGCTACTCTGGCCTTTGAAGCATTCAGTTTACTCAGGAAACTTCTTTGATTTTGGTTTAGTCCAGTTGTGCTGACCTCTCCTGTATTGTGTGTTGTCTTTCTTTTCACCTAAAATAGCTCTTGTCTATTATCTAATTAGTGAATACCTCTCTACCTCCTTCTCTCCCTCCCCCCTCTCATACCCATCAAAGAATATTTTCTTCTCTGTTTAGATTATTTCTTGAGTTCTTATAAGAGTGGTCTCATACAATATTTGTCCGTTTGCAGCTGACTAATTTCACTCAGCATAATGCCTTCCAGGCTCCTCCATGTTATGAAATGTTTCACAGATTCATCGCTGTTCTTTATCGATGTATAGTATTCCATTGTGTGGAAAAAAAAAAACCCAGTGCCGTCAAGACGAATGTGAATGTACCATGATTTATTTATCCATTCATCCATCGATGGTTGCTTCCATCTTTTTGCTATTGTAAACAGTGCTGCAGTGAACATGGGTGTACATATATCTGTTTGAGTAAAGGCTCTTCTTTCTCTAGGATACATTCCAAGGAGTGGGATTGCTGGATTGTGTGGTAGTTCTATTTCTAGCTTTTTAAGGAAGTGCCAAATGAAATTCCAAAGTGGTTGTACCATTTTACATTCCTACCAGCAGTGTAAAAGTGTTCCAGTTTCTCCACAACCTCTCCAACATTTGTTATTTTGTGTTTTTTGGATTAATGCCAGTCTTGTTGGAGTGAGGTGGAATCTCATTGTAGTTCTGATTAGCATTTCTCTAATGGCTAATGATCCTGAGCTTTTCCTCATATATCTGTTTGCAGCCTGAATGTCTTCTCTAGTGAAGTGCCTGTTTATATCCTTTGCCCATTTTTTATTTGGTTTGTCTTTTTGTTGTTGAGTTTTTGCAGTATCATGTAGATTTTAGAGGTTAGACACTGATACACTGATCCCGGTCTGTAGGTAATCTTTTTACTCTCTTGGCGAAATCTTCGGATGAGCATAGGTGTTTGATTTTTAGGAACTCGCAGTTATCTAGTTTTTCTTCTGCATCGTTCGTAATGTTTTGTATACTGTTTATGCCATATATCAGGGCTCCTAATGTTGTCCCTATTTTTTCTTCCATCATCTTTATTGCTTTATATTTTATATTTAGGTCTTTGATCCATTTTGAGCTCTTTTTTTGTGCATGGTGTGAGGTATGGGTCTTGTTTCATTTTTTTTTTTTTTTGCAGATGGATATCCAGATACACCAGCAGCATTTGTTAAACAGACTTTCTTTTCCCCATTTAACAGATTTTGGGCTTTTGTCAAATATCAACTGCTCATATGTGAATGGATTTATGTCTGCATTCTCAATTCTGTTCCATCGATCTATGTATCTATTCTTGTACTAATAACAGGCTGTTTTGACTACTGTGGCGGTTTAATACGTTAAAAAATCAGGTAGTGTGAGCCCTCTTTTCAGTAATGCTTTACTTATTCAGGGCCTCGTTCCTTTCCATACGAAGTTGGTGATTTGATTCTCCATCTCATTAAAAACTGTCACTGTTATTTGGATTGGGATTTCATTGTGTCTATAGATCGCTTTGGGCAGAATAGACATTTTTACAATGTTGAGTCTTCCTATCCATGAGCAAAGTATGTGTTTCCACTTATGATGGTCCCTTTTGGTCTTGCAGAAGTGCCCTGTAGTACTTTTCTTTGTATAGGTCTTTTATGTCTCTGGTTAGATTTATTCCTAAGTACTTTATCTTCGTAGGGGTTATTGTAAATGGTATTGTTGATGTAGAGTAATCCAAGTGATTTATGTATGTTTATCTTGTATCCTGAAACTCTGCTGAACTCTTCTCTTACTTTCAGTAGTTTTCCTAAGGATTCCTTAGGTTTTTCTGTGTACATGATCATGTCCTCTGCAAACACTGATACTTTTACATCTTCTTTGCCAATTTGGATGCCCTTTGTTTCTTTATCTAGCCTAATTGGTTTGGCTAGGACCTCCAGCACAATGTTGAATAAGAGTGGTGATAAAGGGCATCCTTGTCTGGTTCCTGTTCTCAATGGGAATGATTTCGATCTCTCTCTGTTTAGAATGATGTTGGCTGTTGGCTTTGTACAAATGCTCTTCATAATGTTTAGGAATTTTCCTTCTATTCCTATTTAGCTGAGAGTTTTTTTTTTTTATCATGAATGGGTGTTGGACTTTGTCAAATGCCTTTCTTTCATGAATTGATAAAAACATGTGGTTCTTGTCTTCTGTTTCATTTATGTGATGGATTGTATTGTTTTTCTAATATTGAGGCATCCCTTCATAAATTCCACTTGGTCGTGGTGAATTATATATATATTTTTTGATATGTCATTGAATTCTATTGGCTAGAATTTTGTTTAGGATTTTTTTGTCTGTGTTCCTGAGGGATATTGGCCTGTAATTTTTTTTGTGTGTGTGTGAAGTCTTTACCTGGTTTTGGGATCATGGTTATGTTGGCTTCATAGAATGAGTTTGGGAGTATTCCATCCTTTTCTATGCTCTGAAATACCTTCAGTAGTAGTGGTGTTAACTCTTCTCTGAAAGTTTGGTAGAATTCTCTAGTGAAGCAATCAGGGCCAGGGCTTTTCTTCATTGGGAGTTTTTTGATTACTTTTTCAATTTCTTCTTTTGTTATAGGTTTATTTAGTTGTTCTGTCTCTGCGTTAGTTTAGGTAGGTAGTGTTTTTCTAGAAATTTGTCCATTTCCTCTAGGTTTTCAAACTTGTTAGAGTACAACTTTTCATAGTATTCTGTTATGATTCTTTTAATTTCAGTTGGGTCTGTTGTGATATCGCCCATCTTATTTCTTATTCAGGTTATTTGCTTCTTCTCCTGTTTTTCTTTTGTCAGTCTGGGCAAAGGTTTATTGATTTTCTTAACTTTTCGAAGAACCAGCTTTTGGTCTTGGTAACTCTTTCAATTGTTTTTCTGTTTTCTATTTCATTTAATTATGCTCCAATTTTTGTTATTTGCTTTCTTCTTGTTCCTGAGGGTTTCTTTTGTTGTTCTCTTCCTATTTGTTGAAGTTGTAAGGATAATTCTTTGATTTCAGCCCTTTCTTCTCTTTGTATGTGTGCATTTATTGATATAAATTGAACTCTGAGCACTGCTTTTGCTGTGTCCCAAAGGTTTTGATAGGAAGTGTTTTCATTTTCTTTGGATTCTATGAATTTCTTTATTCCATCCTTGATGTTGTCTATAACCTAGTCATATTTGAGCAGGGTATTGTTAAGTTTCCAAGTGTTTGATTTCTTTTCCCTGCTTTTTCTGTTAGTGACTTCCACTTTTTTGGCCTTATGGCCAGAGAAGATGCTTTGTAGTGTTTCAGTGCTTTGGATCCTGTTAAGGCTCGCCTTATGGCCTAATATGTTGTCCATTCTAGAGAATGTTTCATGTGCACTAGAAAAGAAAGTATACTTGGATGTTGTTGGGTGGAGTGATCTGTATATGTCTATGAGGTCAAGTTGGTTAGTTGTGGTATTTAGATTTTCCGTGTCTTTATTGAGCTTCTTTCTGGATTTTCTGTCCTTCAGAAAATTGAAGGACAGAAGTCTCCTACTGTTATTGTGGAGCTGTCTATCTCACTTTTCAATGCTGTTAGAGTTTGTTTTATGTATCTTGAAGCCCTGTTGTTGGGTGCATAAATATTTAATATGGTAATATCCTCCTGGTATATTGTCCCTTTAATCATTATATAGTGACCTTCCTTATTCTGTGTGGTAGATTTAAGTTTAAAGTCTGTTTTGCTGGAAATTAGTATAGCCACTCCTTTTCTTTTTTGATTGTTTTTTGCTTGATATATTTTTTCCCATCATTTGAATTTTAGTTTGTTCATGTCTTTAAGTCTTTAAGTCTAAGGTGCATCTCTTCTAGGCAGCATATAGCTGAATCGTGAATTTTTATCCATTCTGCCACTCTCTGTCTCTTTATTTGTGCACTCAGTCCATTTACATTCAGTGCGATTATAGATAGGTATGAGTTTAGTCATTTTGTTATTTTGATGTCTTTTTTGTGTGTTGTTGACAGTTTCATTTTTCCACTTACTTTTTTGTGCTGAGAAGCTTTTCTTTGTGAATTGTGTGTTCCTCTTTTTCATTGTGGTTAAATTTGTTTTTGCTGAGTCTTTATGTCTATCTTGTTTTTTTTATTTTGATGTGTTGGATTGTTAGTCTTTGTGGTTACCTTGATATTTACCCCTGTTTTACTAAGTTTAAGCCTAATTTGTATCTCCCTATATCGCCTTGATTTTCTCTCCATAAGGAAGATTTATGCCTACTTTATTTAGTCCCTCTTTATTAATTATTGTCATCTTTTCCATAATGACATCACTGATTCCCCGTTTTGAGTGTTTTGTTTTCATGATTTCTCTGATTGCTCTGTTCTGTGTTCTAGTGTTGGGTTGATATCTGATATTATTGATTTTCTATCCAGAGAATTCCCTTTAGTATTTCTTCTAGTTTTGGTTTGGTTTTTGCAAATTCTCTACGATTGTGTTTATCTTTAAATGTCTTAATTTTGCCTTCATAGTTGAGAGATAGTTTTGCTGGATATATGATTCTTGGCTGGCAATTGTTCTCCTTAAGTGCTTTATATATGTCATCCCATTGCCTGCTTGGTTTCTGCCGAGTAGTCTGAACTTATTGATTCTCCTTTGTAGGTGACTTTTTGCTTATCTCTGGCTGCTCTTAAATTTTTCTCTTTATCTTTGGTTTGGGCAAGTATGATGATCATATGTTTTGGTGAATTTCTTTTTGGATCTACCTTGCATGGCGTCCAGTGAACATCTTGGATAGATATTCTTTCATCTTTCACTATATCAGGGAAGTTTTCAGCCAAAAGATCTTCAACTATTCTCTCTGTATTTTCTGATATCCCTCCCTGTTCTGGTATTCCAATCAGTAGCAATTTATTCTTCTTGATAAAGTCCCACATGATTCCTATGGTTTCTTCATTTTTTTAAATTCTTTTATCTGATTTTTCTTCAATTATATTGGTGCCAAGTGATTTATTTTCAATGTTCCAAATTCTGCATTCCAGTTCCTCAATTCTGCTCCTCTGACTTTCTAATTCTGTAATTTTGTTGTTAATTGTTTGAATTTCTGAATTCTGTCTATGGATTCTTGCAGCTTATTAATTTTTTGTTATGTTCTTAAATAATCTTTTTAATTTCTTCAACTGCTTTATCTGTGTGTTCCTTGGCTTTTCCTGTATTTTGCCTGTTTTCATTTCTGATGTCTTGAAGCATTCTATATATTAATCTTTTGTATTCTACATCTGCCAATTCCAGGAATACATCTTCATCCAGGAGAGTCCTTGTCTCTCTGTTTTGGAAATGGGAGTTTGTTGAAGCAATCATGGTCTGCTTCTTTGCGTGATTTGATATTTACTGTTGTCTCTTAGGCATGTATAAGTTAATGTATTAATTTATTTTATGTTTGCTCACTGTGTCCTAGTTTATTGCTTTGTTTTGTTTCGATATAGCCAAATAGGTTACTAGAGTGAGCTAAGTTGGTTATTGGAGCCTTTGAAGCACTAATGTCTTGTTACCAGATGGCTGGAGCTGTTACCAGGTATTTGAGCCTAGGAGTCCATTCACTATTCTTGTATAGATTCAGCTCAGGTGTCCTGATAGTTGGTACCTTATGTGTGGTGTAGGATCTCACCTACTATCTTAGAGGAGCGGTGGTGATGGGTGTATGTACTGGTTTCTGGTAGAGGCAGGTTATCACACTCTGAGGAAGGCAGGAGGCTGACAACCTTCCCCCAAGTGTCAGTGAGGAAGAAGTGTCTGTGTTCTATAGAGTGCTCTGGTGGTTTGGCTCTGCAGGTGTACCTTAGGGACTCAATGCTTATACCAGTAAGAACTGGTAGGCACCACTATCCTTTCCCAGGTGGCTAGGCAGCATGGATGGATGCTCCAGTCCTCAGGTCCCTGCTGTGGGTAGGTGAAGGCCCTGTTTACTAGGCAGAGTGGTTTCAGACCTCCAAAATCTGCCTCTCCACTGTACAGCTGAAACAGTTACAGTCAGATCTCAAACAGATTTGTCCTTGCAATATAATAGCCACCTGGATCTATGTAGGGGTGAGAGATAAAATCTGTGGATCAGTTATGCCTAGACTGGAGCCACTTCTGCTTTGAGCTTCCAGATTAGGGGAGTCTGCAGAGTATTTTCCCATGTTTGTTAATTTGTTCCTTCTTCCAGACCAGTAGAATGGCTCACAGAGCACAGCAGGTTCTGTCTCAGGTCCAGGGAAATCAACTGTTAATGAAGCCGGCTTGGGCAGAGGGAGAAGGGATCAGATAGATAGGAGAGAGTTCTTTCAAAAGGAGCTATTAGATCTGCACACAGTAAATTAGACAAAATCACTTATTTTGTGTCAAGAGCATGCTTTTATCTCAGATTCCAGTGGCGTGTGTACCCTGTGTGTGCTGGCTGGGTCCCCGCCGAGATTACCCCAGGGGGTTAGGGGTGCGTCCCATGTTTGCCTTCTTTCACTGAAGCAGCTACTTCCTAAATGCCACAGCCAGCCCCATTGTAGACATGCCACAGGGTCAGGGATGTGCAACTCTGCTTGCCTTCTTTTGCTGAAGCTGCCGTGTCTCAGGGAACTACCACCAGCCCTGCAGCATTTGCACCAAAAACGGCGCCAAGGAATTGGAGCTGAGGCACTGCACGGACTCAACAACTCGTTGCTGCTTCTGCACAGTCTCTCTCTCCCCCATTGCTCAGACCAATTCCTTAATTTTGCCTTTCATGCTCAGGGTTTCTAGCTTCTCATATATATAATTGATTCACTTGTTTTTGGGGGGTCTTTGTTGTAAAAGGGATCAACGGAAGCTACTGGCTAGTTCTTCATCTTGGCCCCGCCCCTCTGTATACTAATCTTTTGTGTTCTACCTCTGGTAATTCCAGAAAGTTATCTTCTTTTGGAAGATTTCTTGATTCTTTATTTTGGGAGCTTGCTGAATCCATTGCTGTCTGCCTCATTATGTGATTTGATATTGACCGTTTTCTCTGAGCCATCAATAAGTTACTGTATTTACTTATTTTATGTTTGCTTACTGTGTCCTAGCTTCTTGTTTTGTTTTGTTTTGATATGCCCAAATAGGCTGCTCAAGTGAGCAAATTTGATTATTGGCTCCTATGAAGCTCTAAAGTCCTGTCTCCAGGTGGTTAGAGCTGTTACTAGGTATGTAAGCCCAGGAGTACATTCACTTTTCTAGTACGGATTCAGCTCAGGTGTCCAGCTAGTCAGTCACCAAGTGTGTGGTGTGGTGTGGATTCTCACCTACAGTACTGAACAAGCAGGAGTGACTGGTGTAGGCACAGGTATGTGGCTGCAGTAGAGGATCACATTCTGAGCAAGGCAGGGTGCTGACAACCACCTCTGAGTGTCTGTGAGGAAAGTGTGTCCCTGTTCCCTAGGATACCTAGGTGGGTGGGTTTTGCATCCGGACTATGGGCAACTAATGCTGTTGGCTTTAAGGACTGGTAGGCTCCACTTATTCTTGGATCCCTGTTGCAGGTGGCTGGGTATTGAGGGTGGGGCCACCAGTCCTTAGACCCCTGATGTGGGAAGGAAAGGAACCCTGTTTAATAGGTAGAGCGGTGTCAAATGACATGAACTTGCCTCTCCAGCCTGTAGCTGAAACAGTTGAGGTTAGACTTCAGGTATATACCCTGTTGTGCTGTGCTAATGAGGGTCTATGCTGTTGAAATGGGCCCAGACAGGTCTATGGAGGGGTGAAAGTCAAAGTCTGTGGGCCCCTTATGCCTGTGCCTAGGCAAAAGAGCTATTTCTTCCCTGAGTTTCCAGCTTAGGGGAGTTGGCAGATTATTTTTTCCCTGTTTTATTAATTTTTCCCCTCTCCAAGGCCAGGAAAATGGCTCAGGGCATGTGCAGGATCCTTCTTCCGGGCCAGGGTATACAACCAGTTGGGACCCAGTGCAGAATGGGAAGGTGGCAGGTAAGTGGGTAAGAGGTTTTTCCCAAAGGGTTTTTTTTTTTTTTTTTGAATCAGGGTAGGTTAAACACAGGTACTTATCATTTGCCGATTGTTCTGGAGAGCTGAGCAGACTCTCCACCTTTTGGCCTCCTCTGATGTGGAAAACGTGTCCCAAATGCCTCTGCTTGCCACACTGTGCTTGTGGCAGTGGCGGAATTGGTCTGTGGGGTGGTGGTTCCCACTGGGTCAGGTCTGGCAACTCCTTGCTGCTTCTGAACCATTTCTCCCTCCCCCTGCCACTCAGTCTGATTCCTCAACTTTGCCTCTGATATTCAGGGCTCCTAGCTTGTCATGTATAATTGATTCACTTGTTTTTTCAGGTCTTTTTTGCAAGAGGGAGCCCAGGAAGTATTTGGCTACTCTGACATCTTGACTTTGCCTCTCTTGCTCTCTCTCTCACACACACACACACACACACACACACACACACACACACACACACACACACACCTGCCTATAAAACCTTTTGGGATGGGACTGTTGATTATTTCATCCAACTGAAAATCCAAAAATCTAAAATGCTTGGCAAATCAATTGCTTTAAGTAGTCTCCTCCTTTTACACCCACTCACATGTCGAACTAAGTGCTTCATGTCTGCAATTTTCATCTATCCAGTCATCCAATCATCCATTTACCCATGTATCTATCCACTAAAAAAAGCCTGTATGAAGTTCCTACTCATTTCCAGATACCATACAATGGGGTCAGTGCTTTCTCTTAACAAGGTGGCTTACATATTTTCATCATAGCCACATGCAAAGTCTAGAATGAGTCTAGAAATCAAACTTATTAATAGCCACTAAATGTGCTATAGAAATAACCGTTAAAGTTTTTTTTGACATTTAACAATATGCTGATATATTTTTTTATTCACTTTTAACTCCTAGTCATTGAATCGATTACATCAAGACAAACTTTGTTGTTAAAGTCAACTTGGTTGAACAGCTGTAGTTAATCTTTGAATGGAATCTTTCTCTCTTTTTCAAGAAAGTCAAACAATCTTAGAGTTGAAAGAAGCCTTTTAATTTAATCATTAAATGGCTCATTTACCTACTTTTCTCCAATGAGGAAAGTCCTTTATATTTGTTCTTAAATCTATTGTACAATATTTTGTTGGTTTTTAACTGACATAATGATGACCATTTAAAAGAACACTGGACTTGGAGTGAGAATCTTGGCTTTGATTTTCAGTTGTATCATTTACCAGTCTTATAACTAGAAGCAGATTATTTAACTCTTTGTGAATCTCAGTTTTATTATTTGGAAATAGGAAAAATAAGGCTGCCTTGTCTACGTCAAGTAGTCAGTGAGAAAATCAAAAGAAATACTGGATATGAACACCCTGGGTAAATTGTCAAATACTCTTTAGGTGTTGTCGTTGTTAGGTGCTGTTGAGTCAGTTCCAACTCATAGCAACCCTATGCACTACAAAATGAAGCATTGTCTGGTCCTGAGCCATCCTCACAATTGTTGCTATGTTTGAGCACATTGTTGCAGCCACTGTGTCAACAACCCATCTTATCAAGGGTCTTCCTCTTTTTTGCTGATGCCTTACCAAACATAATGTCCAAAGTACGTGAGACAAAGTCTCGACATCCTTGCTTCCAAGGAGCACTCTGGGTTTATTTCTTCTAAGACTCTTTAGATAAAGTGAATATTTTCTTGAGGCTCCATATTCAGATGGCTCATTTGGCATTGGCTAAAGTTCAGATGCTGAAAAATTTCAAAGAATTAATGTGAAAACCTAAGGAGAAGAGAGATATTTCAAGTGAAAGAAAAAAACAAAGCAATATTTCAAGTGAAAGGAAAAAAACTAAAACTTCCGCATTTACAGCAAAGCATTAGGGAAGCTGCAGGTCAGCCATATTTAGTTCTGGGTTGTCTTTTTTTATTTCCTCTAATCTCCAAACCATCAGTTTTTCTTTGAGTTTAAAACATTCATAAGTAGAAGACCTGTCCTAAGGAACAGGGGTGGTAACTCCAGGCCTCAGGACTTGAGAGACCTCAATCTAGGAACTGTGAAGTGACTAAGAAAGGCAGACTATATAGAGGAGAAGACAATGACTCTCCTATATAGGACTTAAAAGTAAAAAAAATGATCTAAGTCAAGTCCATAAACTTTTCCATTAGAGTGAATAGACTCTAATATTCATAAGGGCTAAGATGATGTCTGTCTTGCTTAAAGTCTGGCACATAGTAAATGCTTTATAAATATTTGTTCACTGATCCTCAATGTATACCAAGGGAAAGTACTTTCTACCTGTAACTAACCCTCCCACAAAGCCTTCTGAATTTATACATTATTTTGTGTTTTCTATTTAAGGGTTGATTTCATCTGAATATAAAAGTCTGAGGAAAGGCAAGGGGGTAAGGCAAAAATGTTGCCAAGGGTTCACAATGAAGGTGATTGTATGAAAATTGCAAAACAGTGCCACCTATGGCCAGATAAATTACAAAAGGATGCCCCTTTCGACAGACATTCTAGAAACAGCTCTGATAACTTCTTAGAGTTCACTTTCTTCTTTATTGCCAATTTCTTAGTCTTCTGGTTTGGCCTGTATAACTAAAGTATTAAAAATTTTATCTTTACTACTCCGTATGATATTCCTAATATACCCATCTTTTTTTTGGTGAAATTTACTTAACATAAAATTAACGATTTTAAAGTGAACGCCTTGACGGCTTTTAGTACATTCAAAGTGTTGTGCAAACATCACCTCTATCTAGTTCTAACCCCCACCTCCATCTTTTTAAAGGCAATTTGAAGACTGTACAAGAAAGTCTATTTTATATTAACTTTTCCACAACTGAGCAGAAAGTTCAAGTGTAATTGAAATCAATGCCAGGTTGTTTCATAGAACAGACATAGAGGAAGTCATACTTTATGCTTCCTGAAAACAGAGGCTTTATTCTTTTTTAAGAAAGACCTGTTCTTAAGAGTTTAAGAAATGAAAGGTTTCTTTGCCCAGGAATTTAGAGATTCATAATGGGAGCAAACGATTATGTTTAGTCACTTCTAAACAGGAGATTAGTTGCACAGACCCTCAACTTTCAATAAGACATCAATTTCAATAACGAAAAATGTGTGAGACTGTATAGTATGTTCTGAATGTTTTAGCTTTTCTAATGTGCAGCTCAGGCTGCTTCATTGGGTAGAACTCGAGAGCAATGCCATTAATAGCTCCATTTTACTCTTGACTTCTACATTGCATCTGGAATATGGTTTCCTTCAGGTGCAACACTTTTAGATATGCTTCTAGGGGAGAACAACCAGGCTGACTAAAGGTCTAGTTGGGAGGTCAAATGTGGAATGTTTGGGAAGAACTGGAGCTGTTTGAAATGGGGAAAAAAAAACTTGTTAGGGAAGGAAATTGGAGTGTAGATGGAGAGAAAGGCCATGTTTATTGCCTTCAAGGATTTGCAGGGCTTTGACAAAAGGGAGAGTTTCTCTGTGTCACTCAAGAGAGCAAGATTTGGACCAGTAGTGTCTTCGTTATCTAGTGCTACTGTAACAGAAATACCACAAGTGGATGGCTTCAACCAACAGAAGTTGTTCTCTTGCAGTCTAGTAAGCTAGAAGTCTGAATTCAGGGTGTCATCTGCAGGGAATGGCTTTCTCTCTCCATTGGCTCTGGTGGAAGGTCCTTGCCATCAATCTTCCCCTGATCTAGGAGCTTCTCAGCACATGGACCCTGGATCGAAAGGATGCACTCTGCTCCTGGCACTACTTTCTTGGTGGTATGAGGTCACCTTGTCTTTCTGCTCCTTTCTCTCTTTTATATCTCAAAATAGATTGACTCAGGATACAACCTAATCTTGTAGATTGAGTCCTGCCTCATTAACATAACTGCGTCTGATTCTGCTTCATTAACATCATAAGGTAAGATTTACCATACATAAGAAAGTAATTTCAGATGACAAAATTGTGGACGATCACACAATACTGGGAATCATGGCCTAGCCAAGTTAACACACATTTTTTGGGGGACCCAATTCAATCGTAACAAATAGGTAGAAGTTAAAGGAGGTCAGATTACAATTCTTTAGAATGTTTGAGATGCCTCATGATGGAATGAATTGCCTTTACAAAGAGTGAGCGCCTCATCAGTGAAAAATTTCAAGTAGAAGCTGGAGAACTAATATGTCAGAAATATCTGAAGGGATTTCTTTGATGGCTTGAAAGTTGATATGTAAATGTATGAAGTGTCTTCTAAGCCTGAGACTTTATATCAAAATTGACCCAGTGGATTTTGTTCTTAGTATTACTATTCTTAGGATAAAATATCACCATAATTAACAAGCATTTTTGAGTGGTTGTTTATTGTGTATAGGGCTCTGTATTCATTCTTTTATTTATTTATTTATTGAACTTTAGATGAAGATATACAGAACAAACTAGTTTCTCATCCAACAGTACACATATTGTTGTATGACATTGGTTAACAACCCCATGACATGTCAGCACTCTCCCTTCTCAATCCTGGGTTCCCTATTACCAGCTTTCCTGTTCCCTCCTGCCTTCTAGTCCCTGCCCCAGGGCTGGTGTGCCCTTTCAGTCTTGTTTTGTTCCATGGGTCTGTTCAATCTTTGGCTGAAGGGTGAACTTTAGGAGTGGCTTCATTACTGAACTGAAAGACTGTCTGGGGCCCATATTCTCAGGGTTTCTCTTTCTTTTTGAGTTAGAATTTTGTTCTACATTTTTCTCCAGCTTTGTCTGGGACCCTCTTTTGTGATCCTGGTCAGTGCAGTCAGTGGTCGTAGCTGGGCACCATCTAGTTGTACTGGACTCAGTCTGGTGGAGGCCATGGTAGATGTGGCCCATTAGTCCCTTGGACTAATTTTTCCCTTATGTCTTTAGTTTTCTTCATTGTTCCTTGCTCCTGAAGGGATGAAACCAGTGGAGTATCCTAGATGGCCACTCACAGGCTTTTAAGACTCCAGACACTACTCACCAAAGTAGAACGTAGAATATTTTCTTTATAAACTCTATTATCCCAGTTGAGCTCGATGTTCCCCGAGGCCATGGCCCTCAGCCCAGCACTTTGGTCCCTCAGGGAGTTTGGATGTATCTATGGAGCTACAATGGCCTTGCCTTGTAGAGGTTGTGTTGGCTTCCCCAGGATTGTGTACTGTCTTACCCTTCACCAAAATTAGTGCTTATCTATTGGCTATTAAGTGTTTTTGCATCCCCATCTCTCCCCTCCCTAAACCCACTAGTAACCATCAAATAATGCTTCTTTTTGTATGTAAACCTTTTCATGACTTTTTGCAGTAGTGGTCCATACAATATTTGACCTTTCGTGATTGAGTTATTTCACTTAGCATAATGTCCTGCAGATGCATCCATGTTATGAGGTGCTTCACAGATTCATTGTTGTTCTTTATCATTGCTTAATACTCCATTGTGTATATGTACCACAGTTTGTTTATCCATTCATCTGTTGATGGGCATATAGGTTGTTTCCATCCTTTTGCTATTGTGAACAATGCTGCAGTCAACATGGATATATATATGTCTATTCATGTGATGACTCTTATTTCTGTAGGATACATTCCTAGGAGTGAAATTGCGGGATCATATGGTATTTCTATTTCTAGCTCTCTGAGGAAGCACCATATCATTTTACAAAATGGTTGTATCATTTTGCATTCCCACCAGCAGTGCATAAGAGTTCCAGTCTACCCGCAGCTTCCCCACCATTTGTTATTTTCTGTTTTATTGATTCGTGCCAGTAACGCCGGGGTGAGATGGTATCTCGTTATGGTTTTGATTTACATTTCTCGAATGGCTAGAGATCATGAGCATTTCCTCATGTGTCTTTTGGCCACTTGAATGTCTTCTTTGGTGAAGTGTCTGTTCGTTTCCTTTGCACATTTTTTAATTGGATTATTTGCCTTTTTGCTGTAGAGGTATTGTATTTTCTTATACATTTTAGACATTAGACCTTTGTCTGATTTGTAATAGCGAAAAATGCTTTCCAAGACTGTAGGCTGTCTTTTTACTCTTTTGGTGAAGTCTTTTTTTTTTTTTTAGTAATTTTTATTGAGCTTTAAGTGAACTTTTACAAATCAAGTCAGTCTGTCACATATAAGCTTATATACACCTTACTCCATACTCCCACTTACTCTCCCCCTAATGAGTCAGCCCTTCCAGTCTCTCCTTTCGTGACAATTTTGCCAGTCTCCAACCCTCTCTACCCTCCTATCTCCCCTCCAGACAGGAGATGCCAACAAAGTCTCAAGTGTCCACCTGATACAAGTAGCTCACTCTTCATCAGCATCTCTCTCCAACCCATTGTCCACTCCCTTCCATGTCTGATGAGTTGTCTTCAGGAATGGTTCCTGTCCTGGGCCAACAGAAGGTTTGGGGACCATGACTGCTGGGATTCCTCTAGTCTCAATCAGACCATTAAGTCTGGTCTTTTTATGAGAATTTGGGGTCTGCATCTCACTGATCTCCTGCTCCCTCAGGGGTTCTCTGTTGTGCTCCCTGTCAGGGCAGTCATCGGTTGTGGCCAGGCACCATCTAGTTCTTCTGGTCTCAGGATGATGTAAGTCTCCAGTTCATGTGGCCCTTTCTGTCTCTTGGGCTCATAGTTATCATGTGACCTTGGTGTTCTTCATTCTCCTTTGCTCCAGGTGGGTTGAGACCAATGGATGCATCTTAGATGGCCGCTTGTTAGCATTTAAGACCCCAGACGCCTCATTTCAAGTGGGATGCAGAATGTTTTCATAACAGAATTATTTTGCCTATTGACTTAGAAGTTCCTTAAGCCATAGTCCCCAAACCCCTGCCCTTGCTCTGCTGACCTTTTAAGCATTCAGTTTATCCTGGAAACTTCTTTGCTTTTGGTCCAGTCCAGTTGAGCTGACCTTCCCTGTATTGAGTATTGTCCTTCCCTTCACCTAAAGTAGTTCTTATCTACTAACTAATCAGTAAATAACCCTCTACCACCCTCCCTCCCTCCCCCCTCTCGTAACCACAAAAGTATTTGTTCTTCTCAGTTTATACTATTTCTCAAGATCTTATAATAGTGGTCTTATACAATATTTGTCCTTTTGCAACTGACTAATTTCACTCAGCATAATGCCTTCCAGGTTCCTCCATGTTATGAAATGTTTCACAGACTCGTCACTGTTCTTTATCAATGCGTAGTATTCCATTGTGTGAATATACCACAATTTATTTAACCATTCATCCATTGATGGACACCTTGGTTGCTTCCAGCTTTTTCTATTGTAAACAGAGCTGCAATAAACATGGGTGTGCATATATCTGTTCGTGTGAAGGCTCTTATTTCTCTAGGATGTATTCCGAGAAGTGGGATTTCTGGGTTGTATGGTAGTTCTATTTCTAACTTTTTAAGAAAATGCCAGATAGATTTCCAAAGTGGTTGTACCATTTTACATTCCCACCAGCAGTGTATAAGAGTTCCAATCTCTCCGCAGCCTCTCCAATGTTTATTATTTTGTGTTTTTTAGATTAATGCCAGCCTTGTTGGAGTGAGATGGAATCTCATTGTAGTTTTAATTTGCATTTCTCTAATGGCTAATGATCGAGAGCATTTTCTCATGTACCTGTTGGCTGCCTGAATATCTTCTTTAGTGAAGTGCGTGTTCATATCCTTTGCCCACTTCTTGATTGGGTTGTTTGTCTTTTTGTGGTTGAGTTTTGACAGAGTCATATAGATTTTAGAGATCAGGCTCTGGTCGGAGATGTCATAGCTGAAAATCCTTTCCCAATCTGTAGGTGGTGTTTTTACTCTTTTGGTGAAGTCTTTAGATGAGCATAGGTGTTTGATTTTTAGGAGCTCCCAGTTATCTGGTTTCTCTTCGTCATTTTTGTAATGTTTTGTATTCTGTTTATGCCTTGTATTAGGGCTCCTAACATTGTCCCTATTGTTTCTTCCATGGTCTTTATCGTTTTAGTCTTTATGTTTAGGTCTTTGATCCACTTGGAGTTAGTCTTTGTGCATGGTGTGAGGTATGGATCCTGTTTCATTTTTTTGCAAATGGATATCCAGTTACGCCAGCACCATTTGTTAAAAAGACTATCTTTTCCCCAATTAACTGACACTGGGCCTTTGTCAAATATCAGCTACTCATACGTGGATGGATTTATATCTGGGTTCTCAATTCTGTCCCATTGGTCTATGTGCCTGTTGTTGTACCAGTACCAGGCTGTTTTGACTGCTGTGGCTGTATAATAGGTTCTAAAATCAGGTAGAGTGAGGCCTCCCACTTTCTTCTTCTTGTTCAGTAATGCTTTACTTATCCGAGGCTTCTTTCCCTTCCATATGAAGTTGGTAATTTGTTTCTCCATCACATTAAAAAATGTCATTGGAATTTGGATCGGAAGTGCATTGTATGTATAGATGGCTTTTGGTAGAATAGACATTTTTACTATGTTAAGTCTTCCTATCCATGAGCAAGGTATGTTTTTCCACTTAAGTAGGTCCTTTTTTTTTTTTTTTTTTAGTTTCTTGCAGTAGTACTTTGTAGTTTTCTTTGTATAGGTGTTTTACATCTTTTGTAAGATTTATTCCTAAATATTTTATCTTCTTGGGGGCCACTGTGAATGGTATTGATTTGGTAATTTCCTCTTCGATGTTCTTTTTGTTAATGTAGAGGAATCCAAGTGATTTTTGTATGTTTATCTTATACTCTGCCAAACTCTTCTATTAGTTTTAGTAGTTTTCTGGAGGGTTCCTTAGGGTTTTCTGTGTATAAGATCATGTCATCTGTAAATAGAGATAATTTTACTTTTTCCTTGCCAATCCAGATGCCCTTTATTTCTTTGTCTAGCCTAATTCCTCTGGCTAGGACCTCTAGCACAATGTTGAATAAGAGCGGTGATAAAGGGCATCCTTGTTTGGTTCCTGTTCTCAAGGGAAATGCTTTCAGGTTCTCTCCATTTAGAGTGATGTTGGCTATTGGCTTTGTATAAAAAAAAATAGATGCCCTTTATTATGTTGAGGAATTTTCCTTCAATTCCTATTTTGCTGAGAGTTTTTATCATGAATGGGTGTTGGACTTTGTCAAATGCCTTTTCTGCATCAATTGATAAGATCATGTGGTTTTTGTCTTTTGTTTTATTTATATGGTGGATTACATTGGTGGTTTTTCTAATATTAAACCAGCCTTGCATACCTGGTATATATCCCACTTGGTCGTGGTGGATTATTTTTTTGATATGTTGTTGAATTCTATTGGCTAGAATTTTGTTGAGGATTTTTGCATCTATGTTCATGAGGGATAAAAAAAAAATATAGGTCTGTAATTTTCTTTTTTTGTGATGCCTTTACCTGGTTGTGGTATCAGGGATATGGTGGCTTCATAGAATGAAGTAGGTAGTATTCCGTCATTTTCTATGCTTTGAAATACCTTTAGTAGTAGTGGTATTAACTCTTCTCTGAAAGTTTGGTAGAACTCTGCAGTAAAGCCGTCCGGGCCTGGGTTTTTTTTTTTTTGTTGGGAGATTTTTGATTACCTTTTCAATCTCTTTTTTTGTTATGGGTCTATTTAGTTGTTCTACTTCTGAATGTGTTAGTTTAGGTAGGTAGTGTTTTTCTAGGAATTCATCCATTTCTTCTAGGTTTGAAAATTTGTTAGAGTACAATTTTTCATAATAATCTGATATGATTCTTTTAATTTCAGTTGGGTCTGTTGTGATGTGGCCGTTTTCTTTTCTTATTCGGGTTATTTGTTTCCTTTCCTGTATTTCTTTAGTCAGTCTGGCTGATGCTTTATCAATTTTGTTAGTTTTTTCAAAGAACCAGCTTTTGGCTTTGTTAATTCTTTCAATTGTTTTTCTGTTCTCTAATTCATTTAGTTCAGCTCTAATTTTTATTATTTGTTTTCTTCTGGTGCCTGATGGATTCTTTTGTTGCTCACTTTCTATTTGTTCAAGTTGTAGGGACAGTTCTCTGATTTTGGCTCTTTCTTCTTTTTGTATGTGTGCATTTATCGATATAAATTGACCTCTGAGCACTGCTTTTGCTGTGTCCCAGAGGTTTTGATAGGAAGTGTTTTAATTCTAGTTGCATTTTATGAATTTCTTTATTCCCTCCTTGATGTCTTCTATAACGCAGTCTTTTTTCAGGAGGGTATTGTTCATTTTCCAAGTATTTGATTTTTTTCCCTAATTTTTCTGTTACTGATTTCCACTTTTATGGCCTTATGGTCTGAGAAGATGCTTTGTAATATTTCGATGTTTTGGATTCTGCAAAGGTTTGTCTTATGACCTAATATGTGGTCTATTCTAGAGAATGTTCCATGTGCACTAGAAAAAAAAGTATACTTTGCAGCTGTTGGGTGGAGTGTTCTGTATAAGTCAACGAGGTCAAGTTGGTTGATTGTAGCAATTAGGTCTTCTGTGTCCCTATTGAGCTTCTTATTGGAAGTCCTGTCCTTCTCTGAAAGTGGTGTGTTGAAGTCTCCTAGTATAATTGTGGAGGTGTCTAGCTCACTTTTCAGTTCTGTTAAAATTTGTTTTATGTATCTTGCAGCCCTGTCATTGGGTGCATAAATATTTACTCTGGTTATATCTTCCTGGTCAATTGTGCCTTTAATCATTATGTAGTGTCCTTCTTTATCCTTTGTGGTGTATTTGACTTTAAAGTCTATTTTGTCAGAAATTAATATTGCTACTCCTGCTCTTTTTTGCTTATTGTTTGCTTGATATATTTTTCCCCATCCTTTGAGTTTTGTTTGTGTCTCTAAGGTGTGTCTCCTGTAGGCAGCATATAGATGGATCGTGTTTCTTTATCCAGTCTGAGACTCTCTGTCTCTTTATTGGTGCATTTAGTCCATTTACATTCAGCGTAATTATAGATAAGTATGTTTTTTTTTATGTGTTTAGTGCTGTCATTTTGATGCCTTTTTATGTGTGTTTTTGACAATTTCGTTTTTCCACTTACTTTTTTGTGCTGAGATGTTTTTCTTTGTAAATTGTGAGATCCTCATTTTCATAGGGTTTAACTTTATGTTTGCTGAGTCGTTATGTTTTTCTTGGTTTTTATTTTGAGTTATGGAGTTGTTACACCTCTTTGTGGTTACCTTAATATTTACCCCTATTTTCTAAGTAAAAACTTAACTTGTATTGCCCTATATTGCCTTGTATCCCTCTCCGTATGGCAGTTCTGTGCCACCTGTATTTAGTCCCTCTTTTTGATTATTGTGATCTTTTACATATTGACTTCAATGATTCCCTGTTTTGAGCATTTTTTCTTTTTAAAATTAATCTTAATTTGTTTTTGTGATTTCCCTGTTTGTGTTGATATCATGATGTTCTGTTCTGTGACCTTGTGTTGTGCTGGTCTCTGATATTATTGGTTTTCTGACCAAACAATTTCCTTTAGTATTTCTTGTAGCTTTGGTTTGGTTTTTGCAAATTCTCTAAGCTTGTGTTTATCTGTAAATGTTTTAATTTTGCCTTCATATTTGAGAGAGAGTTTTGCTGAATATATGATCCTTGGCTGGCAGTTTTTCTCCTTCAGTGCTCTATATATGTCATCCCATTGCCTTCTTGACTGCATGGTTTCTGCTGAGTAGTCTGAACTTATTCTTATTGATTCTCCTTTGTATGAGACCTCTCTTTTCTCCCTGGCTGCTTTTAAAATTTTTTATCTTTGGTTTTGGCAAGTTTTGATGATAATATGTCTTGGTGATTTTCTTTTGGATCAGTCTTAAATGGGGTTCGATGGGCATCTTGGATAGATATCCTTTCGTCTTTCATGATGTCAGGGAAGTTTTCTGCCAATAGATCTTCAACTATTCTCTCTGTGTTTTCTTTTATCCCTCCCTGTTCTGGGACTCCAATCACATGCAAGTTATTCTTCTCGATAGAGTCCCACATGATTCTTAGGGTTTCTTCATTTTTTTAAATTCTTTTATCTGATTTTTTTCAGCTATATTTGTGTCAATTCCCTGGTCCTCCAGATGTCCCAGTCTGCATTGCAATTGCTCGAGTCTGCTCCTCTGACTTCCTATTGAGTTGTCTAATTCTGTAATTTTATTGTTAATCTTTTGGATTTCTGAATGCTGTCTCTCTATGGATTCTTGTAACTTATTAATTTGTCCACTATGTTCTTGAATACTCTTTTTGAGTTCTTCAACTGCTTTATCAGTGTGTTCCTTGGCTTTTTCTGTAGATTGCCTTATTTCATGTCTGAGGTCATCCCTGATGTCTTGAAGCTTTCTGTAAATTAGTTTTTTATATTCTGCATCTGGCAATTCCAGGATTGTATCTTCATTTGGGAAAGATTTTGATTCTTTAATTTGGGGAGTTGTAGAAGCAATCATGGTCTGCTTCTTTATGTGGTTTGATATCGACTGCTGTCTCCGAGCCATCTCTAAGATATTGTAGTGATTTATTCTATATTTGCTCACTGAGTCTTATCTTGTTTTGTTTTCTTTCAATATACGTAGATGGGCTACTAGATTGTGCTGTCTTGATTGTTGTAGTCCTTGACTCACTTATGTCCTATTACCAGCTGGTTTGGGCTCTTACCAGATATATAAGCCTAAGAGTCCATTCACTATTCCTGAGTAGAATCTGATTTTGGGTCATCAAGTGTGTGGTGCAGACTGTCACCTATCCACCTAGAGGAGTAGTGGTGATAGTTGTGTGCACCAGATTCTAGTAGCAGTAGGGGTTCACACTCTGGGGGGGGCAAGATGCTGACAGGCTTCCCCCAAGTGCCAGTGCAGTAGGTGTTTCTCTATTCCTAAAGCACTTTGGTGGGTGGGCTCTGCAGCTGTACCTTAGGCCCCCAATGCAATTACCTCTACAGATTGGTAGGTGTCACCCTCCTTGGACCCCTAAGGCAGGAGGCTAGGTGGTCTGGGGGGAGCTTCAGACCTCAGTTCCCTGTTGTGGGTCAGTGAGGGCTCTGTTGAATATCCAGAGATGTCAGACCTGGGAAACTTGTCTTTCCAGCAATCCGCTAAAACATTTACAGTCAGATCCCTATCAGAAATGCCTTTGCATTATAATAGCCACCTTGTTCCCTGTAGGGATGAAAGCCCAAGACTGTGGATCTCATATGCTTGGCTGGAGCAGGTTCTGTGTTTTTAGTCCAATTAGGGAAGGATTTTTGGTCCCTGGGTTTTTTGTAGCTGCTTCTCTCAAGCCAGGAGAATGGGTTAGGAAAAGACCAAAAAAAAAAAAAAAAAAAGAAAGAGAAACCGCAGTGCAGTTCACTCTCTGGCTCAGGAAATTCCGATGTTATTGTAGCCGACTAGGAAGGGGAGGGGAGGGTTCAGGTAAATAGGAGAGAGTAGCACCCCGGGACATAGACAAAGTTTGTTATCTTGCTTGGGATGACTGTTTTATCTGAGATTCCCGAGGGGCATGTCCACTGTGTGCACTGGCTGGGTAGAGATTGCCCCCGAGGGTCAGGCCCACATCCCGTGCTTGTGCTGTCTCAGAAGCGATGGTTAGTTCCCCTGCTCCCAGTCCAAAGCCCAGCGCCAAGGTTCCCTTGCTGGGACACCACACTCCAGGCTCCAAAACCAGTCGCTTCCTCCTGGTGACTTCTCCTCCTGTCGGCCATGTCGCTGAGCTGTCTGCGAGCACTGGCTTGGCTTCCCCTGAGGTCACTTCTAGGGGCTAAGGCTGCGTCCCATGTTTGCGCCATTTCAGGATGCCCTGCTCAGCTCCCCTGCGCATAGTCCAAAGCCCAGCGCCAAGGTTTCCTTACTGGGTCGCTGGCTCCAGGCTCCAAAAACAGTTGCTGCTTCCCCGTGATTGTTCGTTCTCAGTCTCTGTCACTCAGGTCAACTCTTTAGATCTGTGTTTGATGGTCAGGGTTCGTAGATTGTCATGTATGTGATCGATTCACTTGTTTTTCTGAGTCTTTGTTGCAAGAGGGATCCGAGGTAGCTTCTACCTGGTCAGCCATCTTGGCCCCGCCTCTCCTGTATTCATTCTTTAAAATTAGCTATATGATACCTGAAATAAAACCAACTGCAATATTTTAATTAGATATTGGTGAGAGACTAACGACTTCAAGGCTATAAGATAGAATGTGTAGAAGTCTGCTTTCTAGTAAGTCATTTTATTTTGTGACTCCGTTTTGTTTCTGGGAAATGTCAAAAACACAAGTACTACCAATCATGGGAGTAAATCAGTTGCCATCGAGTTGATTCTGACTCACAGCATCCCGATATGTGTGAGAGCAGATTATACTTCATAGTGTTTTCAATGGCTGATTATTCAGAAGTAGATTACCAGGATTTTCTTCTGAGGCACTACTGGGAAGGCTTGAACCTCCATCCTTCCAGTTAGCAGCTGAGTGCCTTACCCATGAACCAACCAGGAAATGGTTCTTTAGCATGGAATTGCTTAGTGCAAAGAGTATAGGACTTGAACACAGGATTTGTGGGTTCTGTACTGGCTCTTGAGTTCTCATCTAGGTTTTGGACCTCAGGCAAATCACTACCTCATTATTAAGGTAAAACAGGTTTGGGACACATTAAGTTACTTAATATGGCACTTCTAGCCATAGTCTTTCCATCTTCTGTTTCCACAAAAAAAAATAGTCAATTTGATTCCTGTGTATTCCATCAGGCGAGGTCCACGTGCATAGTTGACATTTATGTTATCGAAAAAAGGTATTTGCAATGAAGAAGTTTGTCTTGCAAAATTCTATCATGTTATTTCTGGCATCGTTTCTATCACCAAGGTCATATTTTCCAACTATCAAAACTTCTCTGTTTCCAAAATTTGCATTCCAATCACTGGTAATTATCAATTCATCCTGATTGCATGTTTGATCAATTTCAAACCACAGAAGTTGGTAAAAATATTCATTTTCTTCATCTTTGGCCTTATCAGTTGGTTCATAAATTTGAATAATATACATATTACCTGGTCTTCCTTGTAGGTGCATGGATATTATCCTATCACTGATAGCTTGTACTTCAGAATAGATCTTGAAATATTCTTTTGTTTTAATTAATTTTTATTGTTCCTTAAGTGAAAGTTTACAAATCTAGTCAGTCTCTTATACAAAAACTAATAAACACCCGGCTATATACTCCTAATTGCTCACCCCCCAATGAGACAGCACACTCCCTCCCTCGACTCATCTCCCCTCCAGACAGGAAATGCCAACATAGTTTCATGTGTCTGCTTGTTCCAAGAAGTTCATTCTTCACTAGTATCATTTTCCATCCCATAGTCCAGTACAATGCCTGCCTGAAGAGTTGGTTTTGGGAATGGTTCCTGTCTTGGGCTAACAGAATGTCTGGGGTTCATGACCTCTGTGGTCCTTCTAGTCTCAGTCTGACCATTAAGTCTGGTCTTTTTACCAGAATTAGGGGGAGCTCTCCTGCTCCCTCAGGGATTCTCTGTTGAGTTTCCTGTCAGGGCAGTCATCAGTTGTAGCCGGGTACCATCTAGTTCTTCTGGTCTCAAGCTGATGTAGTCTCTGGTTTATGTGGTCCTTTTTGCCTCTTGGGCTCATAATTACTTTGTGTCTTTGATGTTCTTCATTCTTTCTTCCTCCAGGTGGGTTGAGACAAATTGATGCATCTTAGATGACCGCTTGCTAGCGCTTAAGACCCCAGATGCCACTCTCTAAAGTGGGATGCAGAATGTTTTCATAATAGATTGTATTATGCCAATTGACTTAGATGTCCCCTGAAACCACGGCCCCAAACCCCTGCCCCTGCTACACTGGCCTTCAAAGCATTCAGTTTATTCAGGAAACTTATTTGCTTTTGGTTTAGCCCAGTTGCGTTGACCTCTCCTGTACTGTGTGTTGTCTTTACCTTCACCGAAAAAAACCCTTATCTACTATCTAATTAGCGAAAACCCCTCTCTTTTGCTCCCTCCCTCCCCCCTCTTGTAACCAACAAAGAATATTTTCTTCTCTGTTTAAGCTATTTCTTCAGTTCTTGTAATAGCGGTTTTATACAATATTTGTCCTTTTGCAACTGACTAGTTTCACTCAGCATAATGCCTTCCAGGTTCCTCCATGTTAAGGAATGTTTCATGGATTCATCATTGTTCTTTATCGATATGTAATATTCCACTGTGTGAATACACCGTAATTTATTTATCCATTCATCCATTGATGGGCACCTTGGTTGCGTCCATCTTTTTGCTATTGTAAACAGTGCTGCAATGAACATGGGTGTGCATATATCTGTATCTGTAAAGGCTCTTATTTCTCTAGGATATATTCCAAGGAGTGGGATTGCTGGATCGAATGGTAGTTCTGTTTCTAGTTTTTTAAGGAAGTGCCAGATCGATTTCCAAAGTGGTTGTACCATTTTACATTCCCACCAGCAGTGTATAAGTGTTCCAGTCACACCACAACCTCTTCAACATTTATTTTTTTGTGTTTTTTTTTGGTTCATGCCAGCCTTGTTGGGGTGAGATAGAATCTCATTGCAGTTTTGATTTTCATTTCTGTAATGGCTAGTGATTGTGAGCATTTCCTCATGTATTTGTTAGCTACCTGAATGTCTTCTTTAGTGAAGTGCTTGTTCATGTCCTTTGCCCATTTTTTAGTTGGGTTATCTGTCTTTTTGTAATTGATTTTTTTTTTTTAATGCAAAAGGGAAGTATTTATTCATCCCAACAAATAGTGTTTGAACAGCTACTGAAAACTAGGCATTTGGTCATTTCTGTATGCAGGTGAGTGTGCAGAAACAATTTGAAAAGTTATTCCACTTCCTTTTGGAAAATTCAGTTTACCCTCAATTTCCAGAGTCATTAACCAGGAAACTACTCTTGGTAAATATGTATGAATCAAGATTTTAAATTTAGACAGGTTTTACGTTTTCTCTCTCAGCACTTCATTTTTCGAGTATTTTGTTTTCAGCTCTTTCTCCTCCTTTGTTGAATAGACTGCTTCACATACTAGTCATTCTCACTTCTCTGGGCATCACTTTCACACTTTTGGTCTAGTCCCATTAACCCATTATTTACTGATGTGTCAAATTCCTTAATAAATGCTTTTTCTTCCCCACGTGCACCTTCAACATTTCTTGACACTCATCACAGCCATGGACTGAAGGATGCTCTTGTGCAGTGAATGCTTTTCATAAATGAAGATTTTTCACCAAGAGTCGATTTTCCAACAACTTAACCATCTCAGCAGCTCAGTTCATAACATCTTTTCATTCCATTGTATCTTTATGAAACAAAAGGTCCAGTAGAAGGGTCCACAGGCAATCTTTAAATTTGTGCAAGGTTTGCTTCTTTTATTCCATTTTCCAGGCCTTTTCCAACAAGACCATTCAAAACCTTCTCAGGAAAGGAGCCAATCAGTTTAGGAGGTGAGCAGAACAGAGAGTGTGAAGAGCCGGAAGAACTAGGTGGAGGTCCTATCCCCTCCTGTTGCTGGCTTTGGGACTTGGCATAAGCGACAAAACCCCCTTAGACCTCAGTAGCTTCCTGTTCACATTGGTGTAGTAATATCCATGTCATACGGCTTATGTCCAGTGGCCATGGAGTGGATTGCAACTCCTGATGACCCCGTTTGTGTCACAGTAGAAGTGTGCTCTGTAGTGTTTTCACTGGCTGAGTTTTTGGAAGTAGATCACCAGGCCTTTCTTCTGAGGCAACTCTGTGTGGACTCAAACCTCCAGCCTTTGAGTTAACAGTCAAGTGTGTTAACTCTTTGCAGCACTCACAGACTTGGGTGTGCAGTTCTGGAGGCTAACTGGAGGCTCAAAGAGGCTAGCAAGTCCCAAATCCATAGATCAGACATCAGGCTGGAGGGTCTTCTGACCCCTATGTTTGCAGGTTTCATTTTATTATCAGAAGTAGATCACCAGGCTCTCTTCCCAGTCTGTCTGAGTCTAGAAGTTCTGCTGAATCCTGTCCACCATTGGTGACCCTGCTGGTCCTTGAAATACCAGTAGCATAGCTTCCGTCATCATAACAACACACAAGCCACCACAGTATGACAAACTGACAGGCAGGTTGTAGATGGAAATACAGTATCTTAAACCAGTGGTAGTTCAGAGGTGTAATTCCTGCCTTCCATTGATTCCTGGCACTGCGCCGCATGTGCAGCCACCACCCATCTGTCTGTAGAGGCTTGCATGTTGCTATGATGCTGAACAGCTTTCAGATTAAGAGCTTCCAGACTAAGATGGACTAGTAAGAAAGACGTGGTGATATACTTCCAAAACTCAGCCAATGAAACTCTATGGATCACAATGGTCCACAAAGGATCATGGGATGGCACAGGACCAGGCAGTGTTTCTTCCGTTGTATGTGGGATCCCCATGAGTCAAAGATCAACTCCACAGGACGGCAGGTGACAACAACAATAAAATGAATTGAGGGGATCTTTGCAGAGTAAAGATCTTGCTTTGCCCCAGGACAATCTTTCAGTAAGGCATTGAGTCTTTCATCCAATTGTAAATGGAGGTGATACCAGAATGTGACCAGCTTTGGTTTAGATGCCAGGAGTTACCAGGGAAGTTCATTTTAAATCCTACCCTCCTGATATCCATATTAACTTCTCACAAAAAAATAAAGGGCATGAAAACCATATATTGTGTGTGTGTGTGTGTGTGTGTGTGTGTGTAGCCCTGGTGGCACAGTAGATTAAAGCTCAGCTGCTAGCCAAAACGTCAGCAGTTCAAATCCACCAGTTACTCCCCCGAAAATTTATGGGGCAGTTCTACTCTGTCCTATAGGGTTGCTATGAGTCGAAATCGACTCAATGGCAACAGGTTTGGTTTAGTTTTGGGTATTGTGCAAATTCAAAGTTTTCTAAAATGAACATACATTATGTACTATTCAAGGAAAAAAACATTAATTTTGAAAAGAAGTGAAGTTATAAGACTATCCACAGAGCTAAGCAAGTACAGTGATAACTATATAAAACTGGTGTGTCACAGGGAACTGACCTCTTAAGAATGGTATTTAGCGTTTTATCTGTGTTTCTATGCCTGCTACAGATATTATTCTTTAGATCTTATATGCTGTGTCATGGATTGACTTATGTCCTGCCAAAAATGTGTGTATCAACTTGGTTAGGCCACGATTCCCAGTATTGTGAGGTTGTCCTCCATTTTGTGACTGTAATTTTTTTTATAATTTTTATTGTGCTTTAAGTGAAAGTTTACAAATCAAGTCAGTCTCTCACACAAAAACCCATATACACCTTGCTACACACTCCCAATTACACTCCCCCTAATTAAAAAAAAAAAAATTTTTTTTTTAATGAGACAGCCCGCTCCCTCCCCCCACTCTCTCTTTTTGTGTCCATTTCGACAGCTTCTAACCCCCTCCACCCTCTCATCTCCCCTCCAGGCAGGAGAGGCCAACATAGTCTCAAGTGTCCACCTGATCCAAGAAGCTCATTCCTCACCAGCATTCCTCTCCAACCCATTGTCCAGTCCAATCCATGTCTGAAGAGTTGGCTTCGGGAATGGGTCCTGTCCTGGGGCAACAGAAGGTCTGGGGGCCATGACCACTGGGGGCCTTCTAGTCTCAGTCAGACCATTAAGTCTGGTCTTATGAGAATTTGAGGTCTGCATCCCACTACTCTCCTGCTCCCTCAGGGGTTCTCTGTTGTGATCCCTGTCTGGGCAGTCACAGGTTGTAGCCAGGCACCATCTAGTTCTTCTGGTCTCAGGATGATGTAGTCTCTTGTTCACGTGGCCCTTTCTGTCTCTTGAGCCCGTAATTGCCTTGTGTCCTTGGTTTTCTTCATTCTCCTTTGACCAATTGATGCATCTTAGATGGCTGCTTGCTAGCGTTTAAGACCCCAGACGCCACTCTTCAAAGTGGGATGCAGAACGTTTTCTCAATAGATTTTATTCTGCCAAATGACATAGATGTCCCCTGAAACCATGGTCCCCAGACCCCTGCCCCCACTACGCTGGCCTTCGAAGCATTCAGTTTATTCAGGAAACTTCTTTGCTTTTGGTTTAGTCCAATTGTGCTGACCTCCCTTGTATTGTGTGCTGTCTTTCCCTTCATGTAATGTAGTTCTTATCTACTATCTAATTAATGAATGTCCCTCTCCAACCCTCTCTCCCTCCCCACTCTGGTAACCACAAAAGAACGTTTTCTTCTCAGTTTAAACTATTTCTCAAGTTCTTATAATAGTGATCTTTTACAATATTTGTCCTTTTGCAACTGACTAATTTCACTCAGCATAATGCCTTCCAGGTTCTTCCATGTTATGAAATGTTTCACAGATTCCTCACTGTTCTTTATTGATGCTTAGTATTCCATTGTGTGAATATACCATAATTTATTTATCCATTCTTCTGTTGATGGGCACCTTGGTTGCTTCCACCTTTTTGCTATTGTAAACAGTGCTGCAATAAATATGGGTGTACATATATCTGTTCTTGTAAAGGCTCTTATTTCTCTAGGATATATTCCAAGGAGTGGGATTGCTGGGTTGTATGGTAGTTCTATTTCTAGCTTTTTAAGGAAGTGCCAAATCAATTTCCAAAGTGGTTGTACCATTCTACATTCCCACCAGCAGTGTATAAGTGTTCCAATCTCTCCACAGCCTCTCCAACATTTATTAGTTTGTGGTTTTTGGATTAATGCCAGCCCTGTTGGAGTGAGATGAAATCTCATTGTAGTTTTGATCTGCTTTTCTCTAATGGCTAATGATCGTGAGCATTCCCTCATATATCTGTTAGCTACCTGAATGTCTTCTTTAGTGAAGTGTCTATTCATATCTTCTGCCCATTTTTTAATTGGGTTATTTGTCTTTTTGCAGTTGAGTTTTTGCAGTATCATGTAGATTTTAGAGATCAGACGCTGATCGGAAATGTCATAGTTAAAAACTTTTTGCCAGTATGTAGGTAATCTTTTTATTCTTTTGGTGAAGTCTTTGGATGAGCACAGGTGTTTGACTTTTAGGAGCACCCAGTTATCTGGTTTCTCTTCTGCATTGTTTGCAATGTTTCGTATACTGTTTATGCCATTTATTAGGGTTCCTAGCGTTGTTCCTGTTTTTTCTCCCATGATCTTTATCATTCTAGATTTTATATTTAGGTCTTTGATCCATTTTGAGTCAGTTTTTGTGCATGGTGTAAGGTATGGGTCTTTTTTCATTTTTTTGCAGATGGATATCCAGTTATGCCAGCAGCATTTGTTAAAAAGACTGTTTTTTCCCCAGTTAACTGACTTGGGCTTTTGTCAAATATCCGCTACTCATATGTGGATGGATTTATGTCTGGATTCTCAATTCTGTTCCGTTAGTCTATGTATCTCTTGTTATACCAGTACCAGGCTGTTTTGACTACTGTGGTGGTATAATAGGTTCTAAAATCAGGTAGTGTGAGGCCTCCCACTTTGTTCTTTTTCAATAATACTTCACTTATCCGGGGCCTCTTTCCTTTCCATATGAAGTTGGTGATTTGTTCCTCCATCTCATTAAAATATGTTGTTGGAATTTGGATCTGAATTGCATTGTGTCTATAGATTGATTTTGGTGGAATAGACGTTTTTACAATGTTAATTAATTCTTCCTATCCATGAGCAAGGTATGTTTTTCCACTTCTGTATGTCTCTTGGTTTCTCACAGCAGAGTCTTATAGTTTTCTTTGTATAGGCCTTTTACATCTCTGGTAAGATTTATTCCTAAATATTTTATCTTCTCGGGAGCTATTGTAAATGGTATTGATTTGGTGATTTCCTCTTCGATGTTCATTTTGTTGGTGTAGAGGAATCCAACTGATTTTTGTATGTTTATCTTATACCCTGATACCCTGCTGAACTCTTCTATTAGTTTCAGTAGGTTCCTTGAGGATTCTTTAGGGTTTTCTGTGCATAAGGTCATGTCATCTGCAAACAGAGATACTTTTACTTCTTCCTTGCCAATCTGGATGCCCTTTATTTCTTTACCTAGTTTAATTGCTCTGGCTAGAACCTCCAGCACAATGTTGAATAAGAGTAGTGGTAAAGGGCATACTTGTCTGGTCCCTGTTATCAAGGGGAATGCTTTCAGACTCTCTCCATTTAGGATGATGTTGGCTGTTGGCTTTGTATAAATGCCCTTCATCATGTTGAGGAATTTTCCTTCTATTCCTATTTTGCTGAGAGTTTTTATCATGACTGGTTGTTGAACTTTGTCAAATGCCTTTTCTGGATCATTTGGTAAAATCACGTGGTACTTGTCTTTTGTTTATTTATGTGATGGATTACATTAATTGTTTTTCTAATGTTGAACCATCCCTGCATACCTGGTATGAATCCCACTTGGTCATGGTGAATTATTTTTTTAATATGTTGTTGAATTCTATTGGCTAGAATTCTGTTGAAGATTTTTTTTTATCTAAGTTCGTGAGGGATATAGGTCTATAATTTTCTTTTTGGGGGGTGTCTTTACCTGGTTTTGGTATCAGCAATATGGTGGCTTCATAGAATGAGTTTGGTAGTATTCCATCCTTTTCTATGCTCTGAAATACCTTTAGTAGTAGTGGTGTTAACTCTTCCCCGAAAGTTTGGTAGAACTCTGCAGTGAGGGTGTCCGGGCCATAGCTTTTTTTTTTTTCAGGTTTTTTGATTACCTTTTCAGTCTCTTTTGTCATGGGTCTATTTAATTGTTCTAGCTCTGTTTGTGTTAGTTTAGGTAGGTAACATGTTTCTAGGAATTCATCCATTTCTTCTATGTTTTCAAATTTGTTAACGTACAATTTTTCATAGTAATCTGATATGATTCTTTTAATTTCAGTTAGGTCTCTTGTGATATCGCCCATCTCATTTCTTAAGTTTATTTGCTTTGTCTCTGGTTTTTCTTTGTCAGTCAGGCCAATTGTTTATCAGTTTTGTTAATTGTTTCAAAGAACCAGCTTTTGTTCTTGTTAACTCTTTCAATCGTTTTTCTGTTCTCTAATTCATTTATTTAATTCTGCTCTAATTTTTATTACTTGCTTTCTTCTGGCGCCTGAGCGTTTCTTTTGTTGCTCTCTTTCTATTTGTTCAAGTTGTAGGGATACTTCTTTGATTTTGGCCCTTTCTTCTTTTTGTATGTGTGCATTTGTTGATATGAATTGACCTCTGAGCACTGCTTTCACTGTGTCCCAAAGATTCTGATAGGAAGTGTTTTCATTCTCATTGGATTCTATGAGTTTCTATACTCCATCCTTAATGTCTTCTATAATCCAGTCTTTTTTGAGCAGGGTATTTTTTTTTTTATTGTTCCATTTCCAAGTATTTGATTTTTTCCCCGCTAATTCTATTATTGATTTCTACTATTATGTCCTTGTGATCAGAGAAGATGCTTTGTATTATTTCAGTGTTTTGGATTCTGCTAAGGCTTGCTTTCTGACCTAATATGTGGTCCATTGTAGAGAATGTTCCATGTGCACTAGAAAAGAAATTACACTTTCTAGCCATTGGGTGGAGTGTTCTGTATATGTCCAGGAGGTCATGTTGAGTGTGGCATTTTGATTTTCCGTGTCTTTATTGAGCTTCTTAATGGATGTTCTGTCCTTCACCAAAAGTGGTGTGTTGAAGTCTCCTAGTATAATTGTGGTGCTGTCTATCTCACTTTTCAATTCTGCTAGTGTTTGTTATATCTATCTTGCAGCTCTGTCATTGGGTGCATGCACATTTAATATGGCTATGTCCTCCTGGTATATTGCCCCTTTAATCATTATAGAGTGACTTTCCTTAGCCTTTGCGGTGGATTTAAATTTGAAGTCTATTTTGTCAGACATTAATATTGCCACTCCTGCTCTTTTTTGATTGTTGTTTGCTTGATGTATTTTTTTCCATCCTCTCAGTTTTAGTTTGTTTGTGTCTCTCCGTCTAAGATGTGTCTCTTATAGGCAGCATATAGCTGGATCATGTTTTTTTTTTTTTTTATCCATTCTGCCACTCTCTCTTTATTGGTGCATTTAGTCCATTTACATTCAGCGTCATCATAGATAGGTATGAGTTTAGTGCTGTCATTTTGATGTCTTTTTTGTGTGTTGTTGACAGTTTCATTTTTCCACTGATTTTATTTTGCTGAGAAGTTTTTCTTTGTAAATTGTGTGTTCCTCTTTTTCGATGTAGTTGAATTTGTTTTTGCTGTGTCTTTATGTTTATCTTCATTTTTATTTCAAAGTTTGGGATTGTTAGTCTTCTTTGTGGTTACCTTAATATTTACCCCTATTTTTCTAAGTATAAACCTGGCTTGTGTCTCTCTATATTGCCTTGATTTCCTTTCTATATGGAAGATCTATGCCTACTTCATTTAGTTCCTCTTTATTGATTATTATCACCTTTTATATAATGACATCACTGATTCCCTGTTTTGAGTGTTTTTTTTTTTAAATCTAATTTTATTTTTGTGATTTCCCTATCTAAGTTGAAATCTGGATGCTGTGTTCTGTGTTCTAGTGTTGTGTTGATATCTGATATTATTGATTTTCTAACCAGAGAATTCCCTTTAGTGTTTCTTCCAGTTTTGGTTTGGTTTTTGCACATTCCCTAAGCTTGTGTTTATCTGTAAATGTCTTAATTTTGCCTTCATATTCGAGAGACAGTTTTGGTGGATATATGATTCTTTGCTGGCAATTTTTCTCCCTTAATGCTCTATATATGTCATCCCATTGCCTTCCTGCCTGCATGGTTTCTGCCTAGTAGTCTGAACTTATTCTTATTGATTGTCCTTTTTAGGCAACTTTTTGCTTATCCGTGTCTGCTCTTGAAATTTTCTCTTTATCTTTGGTTTTGGCAAGTTTGATGGTAATATGCCTTGGTGACTTTCTTTTGGGATCTGCCTTGTATGGGGTTTGATGAGCATCTTGGATAGATATTCTCTCATCTTTCACGATGTCAGGGAAGTTTTCTGCCAAGAAATCTTCAACAATTCTCTTTGTATTGTCTGTTATCCCTCCATGTTCTGGTATTCCAATCACTCGCACGTTATTCTTCTTGATAGAGTCTCACATGATTCTTAGGGTTTCTGCATCTTTTTAAATTCTTTTATCTGATTTTTCTTCAAATATATTGGTGCCAAGTGCCTTATGTGCCAGCTCCCCAATTCTGTATTCCAGTTCCTCAATTCTGCTCCTCTGACTTCCCATTGAGTTGTCTAATTCTGAAATTTTATTGCTAATCTTTTAAATTTCTGAATTCTGTCTATGGATTCTTGCAGCTTATTGATTTTTTCATTATGTTCTTGAATAATGTTTTTAATTTCTTCAACTGCTTTGTCTGTGTATTCCTTGGCTTTTTCTGTATTTTGCCTGTTCTCATTTCTTATGTCTTTAAGCTTTCTGTATATTAATCTTTTGTATTCTACATCTGCCAATTCCAGGAATACATCTTCATCCGGGAGAGTCCTTGATTCTCTGTTTTGGGAGTTCATTGAAGCAATCATGGTCTGCTTCTTTATGTGATTTGAGATGGACTGCAGTCTCTGAGCTATCTATGAGTTACTGTAATAATTCATTTTATATTTGCTCACTGTGTCCCAGCTTCTTGCTTTGTTTGTTTTGGTATACCCATATAGGCTACTAGAGTGTTTTAACTTTATTACTGAAGCCTTTGAAGCACTAATGTCCTGTTACCAGACGGCTAGATCTGTTACCAGGTATATGAGTCTAGGAGTCCTTTCACTATTCTTGTATAGATTCAGCCTAGGTTTCCTGATAGTTGGTCAAATAGTGTGTGGTGTAGGCTCTCACCTACTATCTTAGAGGAGTAGTAGTGATGGTTGTATGCACTGGTTTCTGGTAGCAGCAGGGGGGTCACACTCTGAGGAGGGCAGCATGTTGACAGCTTTTCCCCAAGTGTCAGTGAGGAAAGAGTGTCTCTTCTCTACAGTGCTCTGGTGGGTGGGCTCTGCTGCTTTACCTTAGGCTCCCAATGCTTATACCTGTAAAGTCTGGTAGGCACCACTATTCTCAGACCCCTTTTGCGGGTGGCTAGGTGGCATAGATGGAGCCTCCAGCCCTCAGGTCCCTGCTGTGGGTAGGGGAGGGCTCTGCTTAATAGGCAGAGCTGTATCAGATCTCCAAAATCTGCCTCTCCATTGCATAGCTGAAACAATTATAATCAGACCTCTAACAGATTTGCCCTTCCATTATAAGAGTCAGAAGAAGACGTACATGAGGGATATCACTGCTGATGCCAGATGAATTCTGGCTGAAAGCAGAGATTACCAGAAAGGTGTTTACCTGTGTTTTATTGATAATGCAAAAGCATTCAACCAGGTGTATCATAACAAATTATGTGTAACATTGCGAAGAATGGGAATTGCAGAATACTTAACTGTGCTAATGAAGAACCTGTACATAGATCAAGAGGCAGTTGTTAGAACAGAACAAGGGAATACTGCATGGTTAAAAGTCAGGAAAGGTGTGTGACAGGGTTGTATCATTTCACCATACTTATTTGATCTGTGTTCTGAACAAATAATCTAGAAGCTGGACTACATGAAGAAGAATGCAGCATCAGGATTGAAGGAAGACTCTTTAACAACGTGCGTTATGCAGGTGACACAACCTTGCTTGCTGAAAATGAAGAGGACTTGAAGCACTTACTGATGAAGATCAAAGACTACAGCCTTCAGTATGGATTACATCGCAACACAAAAAAAACCCAAAAATCTTCACAACTGGACCAATAAGCAAAATTATGATAAATGGAGAAAATACTGACGTTGTCAAGGATTTCATTTTACTTGGATCCACAATCAATACCCATGGAAGCAGCAGTCAAGAAATCAAGGGATGTGTTGTGTTGGGCAAATTGGCTGCAATAGACCTTTTTAAAGTGTTAAAAAGCAAAGATGTCATTTTGAGGAGTAAGGTGTGCCTGACCCAAGCCATGGTGTTTTCAATCTCCTCATATGCATTTGAAAGCTGGGCAATAAATAAGGAAGACAGAAGAAAATTTGATGCCTTTGAATTATGGTGCTGGTGAAGAATGTTGAATATACCTTGAACTGCCAAAAGAATGAAAAAATATGTCTTGGGAGAAGTACAGCCAGAATGCTACTTAGAAGCAAGGATGGCCAGACTTCATCTCACATACTTATCAGGAAGGATCAGTCCCTGCAGGACATCATGCTTGGTAGAGGATCAGTGAAGAAAAGGAACACCCTCAATGAGATAGATTGACAAAGTGGCTGTAAAAATGGGCTCATGCATAACAACAATCATGAGGGTGGCACAGGACCAGGCAGTGTTTAGTTCTCTTGTACATAGGGGAAGTTTCCTTGTGGGTTTCTTCTGCATCAAATATATATGAATACTCTGGCGAGGTTCTCTCTCATTCTGGATTCTGCATCCAGTGTGTGATCTTCTGACCTCTGGTACTTGGAGCTTGATGCAGCAGCCTCCCATCTGACCTGCCGATTCTGGGATTTACCAGCTTCTGCGACTCTTTGAGCATGCAGACTATTGTCTGGCTTGATTCACTAGCTTCCACAGACTTGTGAGACAGCAGCCTGTTGTCTGACCTGCTGGTTTAGGTTCGTCAGCCCCTGCAGCCATGTGGGTCTGGAGAAGCCTACAGCCTGATGCCTGACCCATGGATTTGGAACTTGCCAGCCTCCACAACTGTGTGAGCCATTTCCTTGAGATACAGTTCATGATTTCTTGAGTTGTTGCAGCGAATTACAGAACCCAAAGAAGGGAGTGAGAGTACTGAGGGGAGGAGCAGTAGTTGATGTTAGAGATGATGCAGTGGGACAGCAATTTGGAAAAGTCAGACATTTGAGAGATTTTTAATCTCCACCTCACAGTAACCAGCTTTGTGTTGATCCTTATAAAAGAAAACTATTCAAGAAATTATTTATTCAATTGGTGGGATTCATTCAGAATTATTCATTCAGAATGGTGGGGTTCACTGCAATGACCCAGACTCACTGGAATATGTGGTTTTGGAAAAAAGAAGATAAATCAGAGAATGAGAAACTTTTGGTTTCTGAATGGGGTAAAAAATACCCATGGATTGAAGCACCTGTTATGTTGCAATCAGTTACCCAAGACAAAAGCTATTCATAGGAAATAGGAGTGGTGGATCTAACTCCTGAGGAATTTGCTAATTGGATGAATATGGAAATACAGAGTGATAAGGAAAAGGCCAGACATACAATTCTGTGGTTTCTGTTATGAGTAATAGCTGCAATGGCAGGGAAAAAGCGTGTGGGGTGGAGGGAGCTATAGCACTGAACCAAGCCCAGATCCAGTCAGTTTAGAGCCATGGCCACTAGTCTCAGTGTTGAATAGGAAAGGGAAAATCATGTCAGAACAACAGGAAGTACCCCTATGACCACTGATCACCGAGAAAATCATCTGGAAGAGGAGCAGGCAAAACCAAGGAACCACTGAAACCAGGGGGTATAGTGTAAAGGAGTTGCTTAAATTTTATAGATCTATTTTATATCATCAGTTTCCTGAGGAACTGTTACTAAAATGGATTGTGAGAGTGACTAATTTAGGGACAGTGTCTTTAGTTTTGAAAGTTGTAAAAAAAAAAAAACAAAAACAGCTGTACAATGTGAAAAGTATGTTTGAGTTGATGGAAGACCCACAGCTCACTATGGAATAACCAGAAATTATGATACAGGATCCAGTAACACAGCAGGTTAACCCAGAGGGGATGGCCATCCTGGTGGACTGGATAATATCTGCAGTGAAATTTGTTTATCCTGAGAAAGGAAACTTCTCCTCTCCCCCTTTAAACACCTGAATGGAACACTCCAGAGGAAGCAGCTGTTGTGCTACTTATGCAAGTCATGCTGGAATGGCTTTATGGTGATCAGAATATTCATCCAACGAGCATGCCCCTTACACAGATCATGGCAGAGATGGTAATTAAGGGAGCCTGTTCTACATGAGCACCCTATGTAACCTTGGCTACTGCGAAACAAAGCAACAATCTGAGGAGCCTTGTCAGACCTGTTGGCACAGTTGCCCTGCATGGGACTTGCAGATGCGGGAAACATAAGGGTGATTCATAGGAGAATGGGAAAAGGCAACGGGGAAGGCACTTACCCCAGCAGAACAGAGATTTTTAGGTGGTTACTTTTTTTTACTAAGAGATGGGGTGAATGTGGTGGACATTGATGGAGTTGAGACAGAGGTTCTAATGCAGCACTGCCCGAGGTTGGGTGGACAGGCAGAAACTCCTGGTTGTCTCCCAAATTTAAAGAGGCTGAAACAAGTCTGTTCTATTCACCCCAGTTGGGAGGAATTTAATGATGAGAAGTCCCATCTGAGACCATTTGAAGCATAGGCTCAGCTAGTCGATCAAGATAAGGATTGACAAGGGGGCCAAGGTCTTCTGGTCCAGCCCCCAGCAGGGTACCCGAGGCCATATGTACATGTATGGGTAAAATGATCGGGGGGTGGGGAAGAGACCTTCTTGGTGCTTCTGGACACAGGAGCTCAATGTATTATAATCCCAAAACCTGTCAATAAAATCTTGAAGAGGCCTAAGGTTAGACTGGGGCTACTTAGGGATGTAATGGTTGATGGGACTAAGGTGAAAGTTTGGATGAGAATTGGAAGATTTAAACAGATTTTGTATGAAGCAGTTGCTTTCCCCTTACCTGAATGTATTAATGGTATGGATATTATGTCTAATTGAGGAACCCTGCTTTTACCTGATATTATAAAACTGATGATGTGTAAGTCTGCCCATAGGCCAATATTGATTGCAGATGCTAAATGGGAACCATTAGAATTGTTCAAACCCACTCAGATTCTTAATCTGAAACAATATAGATAACTGGTGGACAAAAGGAGATTACAACTTTGATTAAAGACATGCTAAAGGCTGGAGTGTAGGTACCAACAAATTCTCTGTATAACAGCCTTGTATGGCCTGTGAAAAAGGCAGATGTCTCATGGAGGCTGACAGTAGACTGTCAAGGCCTAAAAAAGTAGTGTCACCTGTGGCCTCAACTGTTCCAGACATGGTATCAATGGTGTAGAAAATACAGTAGGCTCAAGGAGGCTGGTGCTCAGTGATTGATCTTGCAAGTGTTTTTTCTCCTTTCCAATCTCAGAAAAGAGCCAACCGCAGTTTGCTTTTGTGTGGGAAGAGTTTCAATTTACTTTCACTGTATTGCCACAGGGTTACTTGAATTCACTAGCTTACTGTCACAGTTTGGTTAGAAAAGACTTGGACTTGGTGAAGATGTCAAATGTAATGAAATATTACATTGATAATATTATGTCAATATCAAATGCCGAAAAACAGGCTAGGGCTAATTTGAATACAGTGGTGGCCCACATGACCAACAGAGGCTGGTTAATCTAGCAAAAAATCCAGGGCCTTACCCAAACAGCAAAGTCCTTTGAATAACTTGGGCAGGAGCCACCTGTGACATTCTGCGGGTAACCAAGAATAAGTTGTTATTGCTACTTACCCCTAATACTAAGCAGGTGGCTAAAATATTTGGTTGGTTTATTTGGATTTTGGAGAGTACATATTCCACAACTGGGAATATTGCTGGGCCCCATTCATAAACCCACTTGGAATACAACTACATTTGAATGAGGGCCAGCGCAACAGTAGGCTATGTCTTAATTACAGAAACTGGTCTCACTCTCCCTGCCTTAGGTCCTTATGATCCATATTCAGACATGATTTTGGAGGTGTCTGCCACATGTGTTTATGCAGACTGGAGCTTCTAACAAAAACTGAGAATGCTGCCTTATGATGACCACTGGGGTTCTGGACTAGAAAATTTACAGATGCTGCAGCATGATACACACCATTTGAAGGGCAATTACTCACCGGGTATTGGGCATTGAGACTGCCTCAATAAAAGAAGGACATAAAATCATCATGAGATCTGATATATCCATAATGTCTTGGGCGATGTCAGAGAAACACTCTGATAAGGAAGGTAGTGCCCCAAATAATTCCATAATAAAATGGAAATGGTTCATACAAGAACAACCTACTGGGGGAATGCAAAGAGGCACCCACCATATCCATGAGCAGGTAGCCTCTTTTCCCATATGTCCTACCCTGGAACCACCTTGAAAAGCTGCCAGAGCCCATTGCTACATGGACAGTGCTTTATGAACAACTTTCTGCTGACCAGCAGAAGCCTGTTTGGTTTATGGATGGCAGTTTTAGGGTACACGGACATTTAAAGTGGAAATATGCTGCATTAAGACCAGCACATAGAAAGGCCCTGATTGAAGAAGGTAAGAAGAGGTCAGTTCAATGGGCTAAGCTGCATGCTGTGTTCCAAGCCATGATGGACAAATTGGGCAATGATGAGGTCCTGTATGTTTGGATTTTGACTGATTCATAGGCAGTGGCCAATGGCCTGGCTATATATGGTCAGGAAAATGGGCAATAGAAAATTGGACTATTAAGAGGACACCTATGTGGGGCATGGACCTATGGAAAACACTCTGGGGATTTAGAGGGCACATGTCAATGCCCGTCAGAAGAACGCCCTTCCTTGATCAGAAAGCAATTGGAATCAACAAGTGGACCTGTTGGTATGCTCACCTGAGGTGGCCAATTGGGTCCATGAAATGAGTGGACATGGGGGTGGTGCAGACACGCCCCTCTTGCACTCTCTGAGGCACAAAATGCCAATAAGGACTGCTCTGTCTGCCAGCAAGAAAGACAAAGGTGGCAGATGTCTACAGGGAAGATTCACTAGGGGAAAGGCCCTGCACATAGCTGGCAAGTTGATTATATTGAACCAACGACATTGGTGGCACTGGATGGCTACAAATGGGTCCTACAGGAATACTTACTTTGGACTGGGCTTTGCATATCCTGTTGCAGATGCAAATGCCACTAACACCATTAAGGTATTGGAATAAAAGATACTGTACCAATTTGGGCCATTAGGTTTTATTTCATCAGACCAAGGAACACACTTTACAGCCACAGGGTACCTCAATGGTCCAAGAAACATCATAATAAATGGACATTCCATGTTGGATACCACCCTCAGAGTAATGGTTTGACAGAGAATTGGAATGTGCAGTTGAAACATCTGTTATCTAAAACTGGAGTAAATAAAGACATGAAGGGCTGGCTCACACACCTTCATGAGTGTGCCCTCACATTCAACGTGAGGGGGGTAAAGGGAAAACCACCATTGGACAGATTCCTATGCTTCTCTGGAGGATCTGGGGAAGAAGGGGTGGGGGAGAATGCTGAAGGAACTGTATAGTTC
This sequence comes from Elephas maximus indicus, assembly GCF_024166365.1. NCBI lineage: Eukaryota > Metazoa > Chordata > Mammalia > Proboscidea > Elephantidae > Elephas > Elephas maximus. Next base: position 81,526,339 of record NC_064846.1, on the reverse strand, counting down.
TTCCCCACATAACCTAAAATTGCTTTTTGCCTGCCAGATACTGTGATCTCAGGACCAGGGATACAGCTGCTGGTGCCAGAAGAATGGGTGATTCCTAAGCAAGAGACTGTAACTATACCCCTGAACCTGTATGCCAGAATTCCCAAGGGCCCGATGAGACGTATTGTACCCCCCACCCCACATCTTGCAAAATAGGTTGGACAATGAATACTGCCATATTGCCTAGTGGTCGAGATAGTCCACTAGTGTTTTACCTATGTAACCCTACCCGACATGAATGGGAATGAACTGAGGAGGAAGCACTTGCTTGGCTGGTCTTGCTACCAGCAACCTGGACTGGCACAGCAGCTGAATCTGATGTTCCTTCCCAAGGTGGAAAACTTTGAGTAAAAATAAATGACAAATGGAAGGAAGGAGAAGTGATGGCTGAAGGTAAAGGAATGAATAAATGAGCTATGCAGTGGGGGAAATCTAACATTATGCTGATACCTTGAGAGGCTCAGAGCAAGGGAATAATCTCTCTGTTAAATTTTATAAGAGGCCAGAAAGGGTGAAGGTGAGACAAATTTTTGGAGAACCTGACCAGATCAGATGGACACCTGCAGCAGACCTGAATGGCTGGTATCTGAGTAACTTCACCCTTAGGACTCTTTTGCCCTACTGTAGAACTAGTCGTTAATGACTGTTTTGGACTGGTAAAATGATCGAGAGGGGGAAGTTAATCCTTCAACTATGAAAGGGCCAATGGCTAGAAGAGCCAAGGGGTGGCCTGTGGTGTGATTAATTAATATGGTCCTTCTAGCCATTTTTTTTCTAGCCATAGTCTTTGCTATTCACACAAAATAATTAAGTGGGACCATGCAAATAAGGTGTATGGAACCTGTGATGGTTGGAATTATGTGCCAACTTGGCTAGGCCATGATTCCCAATATTGTGTGATTGCCCTTCATTTTGTGATCTAATATAATTATCCTCCATTTTACGATGTGTTGTGAATCCTAGCTTCTATGAGGCAGGATTAGGGATGTATCTTAAATCACCACCTTACTAGAGGGTGTGACTTAAGTCACCACCCTTACACCAGTCACCACCCTCACTAAAGTGTGTGACTCAAGTCACTGCCTTCTCAAGTAAGGGAAGTTTCCTTGAGGGTGTGTTCTCAACCAAATGTATATGAATTCTCTGGGGGCGTTCTCTCTCTCTCACCCTGGATCCTGCATCTGGTTCGTGATCATCTGACCTTCGGTTCTTGGAGCTTGAGCCAGTAGCCTGCCTTCTGACCTGCCAATTCTGGGATTCGCCACCTTCTGAAGCTCTTTGAGCCAGCAGTGTATCATCTGACCAGATTTGCTAGCTTCCACAGCCTGTTGTCTGATCAGCCAGTTTGGGTTCATCAGACCCTGCAGCCACGTGGGTCAGGAGAATCTTCCAGCCTGATACCTGACCCACGGATTTGGGCCTTGACAGCCTCCAAAACTGTGTCAGCAATCTCCTTGAGATATGGTTCATGAGTTCTGTGAGATGTTGCAGTGAATTAAAGAACCCGAAGATGAGAGGGAGAGTACTGAGGGGAGAAGGAGGAGTTGATGTTAGAGAAGGAATGGGACAGCAGTTTGGAAAAGTTGAACATCTTTAGCCTCCACCTCATAGGAACCAGCTTTGTGCTAATCCTTATAAGATAAATTATTCATTCAAGGTTCAACAATAATCAGTCCTAAAGTATTTCTCTGCCACTGTTAGGGGTTGATCATGGGGTTCTGAGTGCTATAGGAACTCAAGCATTAACAAACTCTACCACACCAATCACCCCCTTCACTCTCAGGCCCCTAAGAGAGAAATACCCACAGGAAACAAAGATTAATGAGAGAGTAGAGTGTGACTGTATCATTAGGTGGGCTTGTAAAACCCTAGTGCTAAGGCTTTTGTAAAACTAGTTGGAGAACACTGCTTAAAACTGGGAAATAACAAGGTTGCCTTAGTCTTCTAGTGCTGCTGTAACAGAAATATCACAAGTGGGTGGAATAACAAACTGAAGTTTATTCTCTCACAGTCTTGTAGGCTAGAAGTCCAAATTCAGGGCATCATCTCCAGAGGAGGGCTTTCTCTGTCGGCTCTGAAGGAAGGTACTTGTCATCAATCTTCCCCTGGTCTAGGGGCATCTCCAAGCAGGGAGCCCAGGCCCAAAGGATGAACTCAGCTTCCGGGGATGCTTTCTTGGTGGTATGAGGTCCCCCCTCTCTGCTTACTTCCCTTTCTTTTTATCTCTTGAGAGATAAATGGTGGTGCAGGCCACACTCCAAGAAAACTCCCTTTGCATTGGATCAGAGATGTGACCTTAGTAATGGTGTTACAATTCCACCCTAATCCTCTTTAACATAAAATTATAATCACAAACTGGAGGACAACCACACAATACTGGGAATCATGGCCTAACCAAGTTGACACATATTTTTTGGGGGCACAATTCAATCCATAACAAAGGTCTTTCCCCTTCTCCTGAGCCCTAATCAGTTATACTAGCCTCCAACTGGCCACATATTACAAGAATCTGAAGAGATGTTCTTGAGAAAAGGCTATCAGGTAATAGTGGGCCATGCCTTTTGACCCTGCTAGGTTCCTGGGAGAATGAAAAGCTGCAGAGAGTAACCCACATTGTTGTTGTTGATAGGTGCCATCGAGTCGGTTCCAACTCATAAGAACCCTACGTACAACAGAACGAAACACTGCCTGGTCCAGGGCCAAAATCACAATCATTGTTATGCTTGAGCCCATTATTGCAGCCACTGTGTCAATTCAACTCTTTGAGGGTCTTCCTCTTTTTCACTAACCATCTACTTTACCAAGCATGATGTCCTTCTCCAGGGGCTGGTCCCTCCTGATGACATGTCCAAAGTATGTGAGACAAAATCTGGCTGTCCTTGCTACTAAGGAGCATTCTGGTTGTACTCCTTCCAAGACAGATTTGTTCCTTCTTCTGGCAGTCCATGATATATTCAATATCCTTCCCGAACACCATAATTCAAAGGTGTCAATTCTTCTTTGGTCTTCCTTATTCATTGTCCAGCTTTCTTCACAGTACCAGGCAGTGTTTCATTCTGTTGTACATAGGGTCCCTATGAGTCAGAACTGACTCCACGGCACCTAACAACAACATACTTAGGGTCGCACTTTGGTTCTTGTGGACTTGTTTTAACTTTCCTCAGCTTCAATTTGAACTTGCACATGTGCAATTGATTGTCTGTTCCGCAGTCTGCTCCTGGCCTTCTTCTGACTGATGATGTTCAGCTTTTCCATTGTCTCTTTCCACAAATATAGTGAACTTGATTTTTGTGTTTTCCATCTAGTGAGGTCCATGTGTATAGTTGTCATTTATGTTGTTGAAAAAAGGTATTTGTAATGAAGAAGTCGTTTGTCTTGCAAAATTCTATCTAGCATTGTTTCTGTCACCAAGGCCATATTTTCCTACTTCTTTTCCAACTTTTGCATTACAGTCATCAGTAATTATCAATGCATCTTGATTGCATGTTTGATGAATTTCAGACTGCAGAAGTTGGTAAAAATCTTCAATTTCTTCATCTTTGGCCTTAGTGGTTGGTGCATAAATTTGAATAACGGTGGTATTAACTGGTCACTTTTGTAGGCATATAGATGTTATCCTATCTCTGACAGTGTTGCATTTCAGGATAGATCTTGAAATGTTCTTTTTGATGATGAATGCAACACCATTCCTTTTCATTTTGTCATTCTGGCATAGTAGATCATGCAATCGTCCAATTCAAAATGGCCAGCGCCAGTCCATTTCAGCTCACTTATGCCTAGGATATCAATGTTTATGACAATTTCCAATTTTCCTAGATTCATACTTTGTACATTCCATGTTCCTTTTTTTAATGGGCATTTGTAGCTTTTTATTCTCATTTTTGAGTTGTGCCACATCAGCAAACGAAGGTCCCAAAAGCTTGACTCCATCCACGTCATTAAAGTTGACTCTACGTTGAGGAGGTAGTTCTTCCTAAGTCGTCTTTTGAGTGCCTTCCAACCTTAGTGGCTCATCTACCAGCATTATATCAGACTGTTCAGCTGCTATTCATAAGGTTTTCAAGGGCTAATTTTTTTCAGAAGTAGACTACCAGGTTCTTTTTCCTCGTCTGTCTTAGACTGGAACCTATCTGTCATGGAGGATCCTGCTGGTATTTGAATACCAGTAGAATAGCTTCCAGCTTCACAACATGCGGGCCACCACAGTTAGACAAACTGACAGACGCATGGGCCCCAAATTAATGATATCTTGATACATAATTATCCCACACACTAGCAATAGATAACCCAATTATTGTCCTAGAATATGATCTACCAGTCAGTGGCACTCCTATTTGTGGATTGTTGTTATGTGTGTGTCATTATGCATTGTGTTGTGTGTTTGTGTTGCTACATCTGCTATGATCATACCATCAAGACATGATTCTAGGATCTGTGCTAGGCATCAGGTGTTATGCAATAATATAAAATCCTTTCTAATTTTCTGAAAACCTCAGAGAGGTATTGATTCACTAGCAACCAACTCAGCCTGGGGCCATTGTCCTGTAGTAAGGTTATGGGGTAGTCACTTCTTATCCTATAATAAACCCAAATCAAAAACCAAACCCGTTGCCTGCAAGTCAATTCTGACTCATAGCGGCCCTATAGGACATAGTAAAACTGCCCCATAGGGTTTCCAAGGAGTGGCTCATGGATTTGAACTGCTGACCTTTTGGTTAGCAGCTGAGCTCTTAACCACTGCATCATAAAGGTATGGAAGACTTTAGCACAAATAAAAAGTTTCAAATGTATGCTTTTTTGATCTGTAAAGGCAAAGGCTAAGGGAGAACAAGGAAATCATGAAGATTATTACTTTTTTGATCTGCTAAGGCAAAGGCAAAGGCTAAGGGAGATCAAGGAAATCATAATTATTATTATCATAAAGAGAAATGTTAAATCACAGAACAACAGAACTATGTATAGTCAGTACTTGAAGCTATGACTAAATAAGATGAAGCCAGGAAAATGCTTGGGAGCTATCTTTAACCCTGTGAAGGCAATCATATATTCTTCCCCACATCAGTTCTTTGTGGCCATCAGGGATGAATACTTGGCTGGATTGACCTTAATTGGATCCAATCCAGCTCAAACTTAACCTTTTCCATGAAGTTTCTTTTGACAGCTGCTCCTTACTGAGGTCCCTTTCCAGCAACTCCCCACCACACTAAAACATTTAACACTAAATTGTATGCTGTCTTGTATGTTACAGTTCACGTATTTAAGCCTAATTTTTCAAGGTAGGCCAAGTTCCTGGAAGCCAGGGATCATACCCCCTTCAATATGCCCATCCCCCCCAGTGCCTAAATAATGTTGAATACACAGGTGATCAGTGAATATTTGATTCATGTTAATCTTCTTCGTTTTTATAGTGCTTTGTAATGTGCTTTCAAAACTAGCTCATTTGATCTTCACAACCACTGTGAGACCCAGTAAGAGCAAATATTTTCATTCCCATTTTATAGATGAAAAGAACTGAGGCTTAAAAAATTTAAAGCTTGAGCAAATGACATAGCCAGAGCTCTTTCTATTGTACTACTCTACATTTTATCTTAGTGGAGAAGGGAGAGACTGGAGTACAGATTGTAGGATTCCGGGACTTTCCATCTCAAGCCTTCGCCCAATTCTATTAAAAATGTTTGTACTGCAAAAGGAATCGAAGTCTAGAATATTATGAGCTTCTAAATTTTTTTAATTAGGCTGAGGAGAAACATTATTTCTTAGACAACAGCTTTATTGCATTTGACCTTGATATTGTCTTTGTTCTAGGGTTTTTAAAATTCCTGAACCAGAGCATTTTTTTTTTTCTTTCTGGTTTTCAGCAAGCACTTGTATCCAAACAAGTGAATGTTTCTTGTCTGAGTGAACCTGAGGTTTCTTGCTTTTCATGTCTTAATCTGTTGTTGCTGTTTTTCTAGCTAAAATGTGTGCTAATGTTTTGAAAATGGAAAATTAATGCAAAAATATGTGAGGCCATATAAGAAAATGAATCCATTGATAGGCTTAGCGAGTGTAAACAGCCCTTTCCTCTAGCCCAGTGTGGTGGCGAAGTTACAGATTTCCAATCCTTGATGCAACGTGAATTAAATATTTTCAAACAGCATATGACTAGAAATAATTGCCCTTAAAAGCCAAAAAATGTGCCCAATAGACTGGAGGAAAGCTGCATGTAAATATGGAACATGCAGTAGGAAAAAAAATGATATAGCTTCACATGATAAATAAAAAAATGTTTGAACGAAATAGGTTAGTTTAGCTATTCCAGAACCAGCAATAACTGACTAGAATGCACTTCACTGGAAACTAAAGAAAAGCCAGACTAAAGCAAGTAAATTAGAATTTCTGCAGACAATTTCAAAGATCTTTCAGAAATACACGTGCGCGCACATTAAGCTGGAGACTGACATCTGATATATAAACAGACAAAATGAATTAAAAAAATATTTTTATTGTATTTTCAGTGGAAGTGTACACAGAAAAACAGGTTCCCATTCAACAATTTCTACACATATTGTTCAATGATATTGGTTACATTCTTCAAATTGTATCAACATTCTCATTATTTCCCTTGCAGTTGTTGTTTGTTCCCACTAACTTAGTCTCAGAGACCCCAACCTTCTCACCTTTGCTTTAGAGTATTTGGTCAAACACTCTAGAGTAAATGGTGAAATTTGTCCTAAAAGAGCTTTTTTAAAAAACTGCAATGCTCAAGGGTGATATTCCTTGCTCGATGGACTAACCCTGCTATTTAGCTAAAAGGCGACTTGAGGGGATAGTTTCCCTTCAAGATTTAAAGAATATCTTAGGGTAATAATCTCAGGAATTCCTCCTGTTTCAGTGGGTCCAGTAAGTCTGGAATTTTGTAAAATTTGAAGTTCAGTTCCACATTTTTCTCGTTTTCTATCAGGATCCATCTATTGTTGCCCTGATCAGAACATTTGGTCCTGGTAGCTGGGCACCATTTAGTTCTTCTGGTCTCAGGCTAGAGGAGGCCGTGGTTCATGTAGACTATTAGTCTTATAAACTTGCTCCATCTCTGAGTCTTGATTTTCCTTCTTTCATCTTTGCTCCAGACGAGCAGAGACCAATAGTTGACTGCTTGCAAGCTTTTAGACCTCAGATGCTATTTACCAGACCAAGATGTAGAACATAAACTATAAACTATATTACACCAATTGACCAAAATTTCCCACAAGACTATGACCCTAAGTCTTAAAACCAAGAAAACTCACCCTGTGAGGTGATTAGTTATGTCTAAGAAGTATCAGTTGCTGTGACCCTTATTTGTTTTATTATATACGTGTGTGTGTGTATATATATACACACACACACACGTGTGTGTGTATTTATTTATTTTTATTTATATATTTATACACACACATATATGTATATATATAAACACACATCAATGTATTTTAGTTGTTTCAGAATTATATATAGCATAGCATTTACCTAAACATTCTCTTTTGTGTGTGTGTGTGTGTGCGTGTATGTGTGTGTGTGTGTAGAACCTAGTGGCATAAGTTACCTTGGTTAAGCTGTGTACACTTCTCCATAATTGGGTCTACCTTTTAGTGACTACTGTTTACAGAATGTAAATGCTTCACCTCCCACCTCTGGTAACCAACAATGAACACTGGTCTCTGTATATATAGCTGTTCTTATCATTTTATAAAAGTGAGACCAAACAATATTTGTCCTTTTTTGATTGCCTTATTTCATTTAGCATAATGTCTTTTAGGTTCATCCATGTTCCAAGATATTTTGGGAACTCATCATCCTTTATGGCTGTGTAGTATTCCATTGTATGTATATACCACATTTTGTTTATCCATTCACACTTTGATGGGCACTGAGGTTGTTTCCATCTTTTTGCTATTGTGAATAGTGTTGTGATGAACATAAGTGTGCATATGTCTGTTTGTGTTTGTGCATCTTTTATTAGATTTCTGTGGTATATACCAAGGAGTGGAATTGCTGGATCATAAAGTAGCTCTATTTCTAATTTGTTTGAGGAATAGCCATACTGCTTTCCACAGCAGTTGTACCATTTTACATTCCCACCAGTAGTGGATGAGGGTTCCAATCTCCCTATGTCCTCGCTGACATTTGTTGTTTTCTTATTTTTTTTATCATTGCCATTTTAGCAGGGGTGAGATGGTATCTCATTGTAGTTTTGATTCATATCTCCCTAATGGCTAATGGGAAACCCTGGTGGCATAGTGGTTAAGTGCTACAGCTGCTAACCAAAAGGTCAGCAGTTCGAATCCACCAGGCGCTCCTTGGAAACTCTAGGGGGCAGCTCTACTCAGTCCTCTAGGGTTGCTATGAGTCAGAATCGACTTGACAGCAGTGGGTTTTTTAATGGCTAATGACATAGAGCATCTTTTCATGTTTGTTGGCTGTTTGAATGTTAGACAAATCAATTTTTAAAGAGATAGTGTTTTCCATGATGGGTTTGGTTCATACAATATTATAAAACCTTATACATACAGCTGAAGGGTTAATAAAAGTGGATGGAATATGTTATAGGGCATCAGAATTTCATTCAATACAAAATAATGAGCCAGATTCCTCCGAATTCCCATAGCAGCTTCCCGATAGGGAAGCAAGGCTATTTATTAACTCTCCAAGGGTGTAAGAAGAGTACTAACAATAAAATTGTGCTGGCCTATGAATGTGACACCTTGCTGGTTAAGATGCTATATGTAGGTTAAATTGATTTGAGTTTGTGTTTTGATTCTCCTGGATGTGTTTGCATTGAACCATTTCTGCCCAAGGCAAAATTGTTAGGTAGAAGTTTTATTTGGCTACTTTCAATCTCCTTTTCTGTAAATAATAATAGTGTTGGCTAATATTACTGAGCACTTACTCTGTCCTAGGCACTGTGTTAAGCCCTTTATGACAGGTTATCTTATTTCTCACGACAGCCCTATGAGACAGGTATTATCTTTACTCACATTTTGCAAAGGCACTGATACACAGAGAGGTCAAATAATTTGTCCAAGATCACACAATTCGTAAGTGTTAAAACCAAGATTTTCCTACAGTTTAATCCACACATTCTTCTACCCTAACACCTGCATACTATATATATCATTAATCCTCTAGATTCTAAAATCTTCTCTCCCTTGCCCACCAGCCACTTAGTGCCCTACATTGTTATCCTTCTTCAAGACTTACGGAGGCTCTATATTTACCTCTCTCCATTTTTAATCCCCCATCTTCCCAACTATTCTTCTTTTAGTGCCCTGCACTTGACCTGATGTTGTGAAGCATGCATCTGGTTAAGCAAATGCACATTGTGGTATGACTGCCTCATATACCCCCTTATGTTTGTCAGGGATGATGGCATATTATACCCAATAAAGTACTAGTAATATAATTCCAACAGGGGCATAAGGAGTGGGAGTGGACAGGAAAGCCTTCCCATTGTCCACTATTCTGTGCCGTCTAAGCAATATATATGATTGGCTGTATCCACTTATATCTCCTCCTTGGCCCTCTGTGACTAGTGACAGACTGCAAGAAAAGATTAAGAATACAGGTACATGATGATCCTGTAGCAGAGGTGTTTTTTTCCCCCCTTGTGTAAAGTAACAGGTCTGAATGGAGATAAAAACCTGTGCTCTCGGTCTAAGAACTGTGCTCTATCCAATTTATGTTAACGAGCATTACTGATACCAGTTTCAACATTACTGGCTATATGGTTGCTATGAGTCGGAATCGACTCAACGGCACTGGGGCACTAAACGGTTTCCTAACAACTTGAAAGAATTAATAAGACTGCTAAAGACCTAACTTTTGGCTGGGGAGTGACATAGGTACTGGGAAAGATTAGAGTTTTATATGGCTTAGATCACTAAGGAAAGGAGCCCTGGTAGCACAGTGGTTAAGTGCTCAGCTGTTAACCAAAATGTTGGCAGTTCAAAAACACCAGCCGCTCTGGGGAATAAAGACGTGGCAGTCTGCTTCTGTAACGATTACAGCCTGGGGAACCCAGTGGGTGGTTTTACTCTGTTCTGTAGGGTCGATGTGAGTCGGAATCAACTCGATGGCAATGGGTTTGGTGTTGGATTTAGCTCACTAAGGAGGTACTTTATTATAATAGCTTTGCTATATATTGTATTACATCATAAAAGGGAAATATTAACACTGACTGTTATTTCACAGGAAAATCCAGAATTGACAAAATTTCCCAAACTTTCTGAACTAGATAAAACAGAACACCATAATGAATAGAAGCTGCCTTATTCTTTAAAGAAAAATTGGAATTGTATTCCAACTGACTAACTTCAAAAACAATTATTACCACACCCATGTGCATTGCAGCATTATTCACAACAGTAAAAAGATGGAAACAACCTAAGTTCCCATAAACAGATGAATGTATAAACAAATTATGGTACATACACACAATGGAATACTATACAATGATAAAGGACAATGGTGAATCCTTGAAACATCTCACAACATGGATGAATCTGGAGGGCATTATGCTGAGTGAAATAAGTCAACCACAAAAGGACAAATAATGTATGAGACCACTATTATAAAAACTCAGGAAAAGTTTACACACAGAAAAAAAAATCTTTGATGGTTATGAGGTAGAGGAGGTGTGGGGAGAGGAAGTCACTAACTAGATAGCAGATAAGTGTTTACTTTGGTGAAGGGGAAGACAAAACACAAGATAGAAGAAGTCAGCACAACTTGACCCAGGCAAAGTCATAGAAGCTTCCCAGACACATCCAAGCACCTTGAAGGACCGAGTTACTGGGGCTGAGGGCTGGAGACCATGGTCTCAGGGGACATCTAGGTCAATTGGCAAACATAGTTCATATAGAAAATGTTCTACATCCTACTTTCGTGAGTAGCATCTGGGGTCTTAAAAGCTTGTGAGCAGCCATCTAAGATACATCTATTGGTCCCATCCCATTGGAGCAAAGGAGTAAAAAGAAAACCAAAGTCACAAGGAAAATATTAGTCCAAAGAACTAACAGATCACATGAACCCCAGCCTCCACCAGCCAGAGCCCGGAAGAACTAGATGGTTCCAGGCTAACACGAGACCACTCTGACAAGGATTACAACAAAGAGTCCCAGACAGAGCAGGAGAAAAATGTAGAACAAAAGATCGAATTCACAAAAAAGACCAGACTTTTTTGGTCTGACAGAGACTGGAGGAGCACCTGAGACTATGGCCCCTGAACACCCTGCTAACTCAGAACTGAAGGCACTCCTGAAGTCCATCCTTCAGCCAAAGTGTAGAAAGGCCTATAAAACAAACAATAACACACATGAGGAACGTGCTTCTTAGTTCAATCAAATACATGATACCAAATGGGCAAAACCTCTTCAAAAGCAAAGAAGGCAGGAAGAGACAGGAAAACTGGACAAATGGACACAGGAAACCCAGGGTGGAAAGGGGGAGAATGCTGACACATTGTGATGATTGCAACCAATGTCACAAAAAATTTGTGTATAAATTTTTGAATGAGAAACTAATTTGCACTGTAAATTTTCACCTACAGCACAATAAAATTAAAAAAAATTATTACTCCAAGTCACATATTGGTATATCTGATGTTTGACCTTTCATAGCTAAATGTGATTTTTGTTCTATTTTTTAAGCTTAGCATGGTTTGCTAATGTATGCGATAAAAAGTCTTATGCATATCCTCATCCATTGACTTGTCTTTTAAATATATTTCTAATGATCCCCATTCATTTTTATAAAATCAAAACAATTTCACCATCTTAAACCAATTATTTTGAGAAAGGCTTGGGTCATTTGAAGTGCATGTTTGTATGTGATTTTCTCCTTGCTGCATTCTTGAAAATTTATCAACTTGGAAAGAAATCTGCTGATGTGCTATTTGAAACTCACCCTTTGCCCTCGCCTTTCTCTCCTCCACCAGAGAGGTAATGTGTAGAGTTTTAATTGGTATAAGGATTTGATGAAGGAGGCATGGGCATATTTCCCTCAAATTAAAAGCATGCTCAACTCATGTCAGAGAGAGCCAGGAGAAGTTAGATGCAACACCAACACTTTAAAATCAGTCTGTTGGAAAACTACCATTCTTTGTTTATATTGCGGCAATTTATTTGCTGCTTTTACCATCTAAATATACTATTAGGAACAAATATGTTCTTTATTAAAAAAATTTTTTTTTCTTTATTAGGTATTATTAATTTTATTCATTTGATGTTGGAGTAGTTCTCTGTTAGGTAAAGTCAAAATAAAGTTGATATACATGTCAGCTTGGAAATCAACCAGATTTCCACTTGAGCACTCCATGTTCTCCCTTCCAGATCCCCAACACCTTATGATTCTCTGCATTTTGTCTTTTTATCAGAACCTTAGTTTGATACAAAGACAAAAAGTCACTTTAAAATGGAAGCAATGCTTGCAACACAAAGATTTAGAAAATAAATATTAAAAGAAATAGATATCTATTAGTTGGAAATCATTTATTGCCTCTATAAAAGTTTAAATAAAAACCTACAAAAGTTCACATTACAGTCTGATATAGTGTTAAGGTGATAGTATGTTTCAGAGGTAGTACCAGTAAGATGGGATGCAGGATTTCTGAAAGGAATTACTTAACAAAGTAAATTTCAGTGTGAAGCAATAATGTATTAAGTATACACTTTAATGGAACAATCATAATTATTTTTCCATGAAAATATCAATTTATTCTCTTTTTCCCCTTAGCAAATCTGCTCTTTAGAAAGGTTTGCTGTCAGCAATGGTATGTTGACTGTAGGCCCACAAGTTAGTAGGCTCCTCCATTATAGCATTAGAAGGTACAGCTTGGTGAAGAGCATAATACAGTGCTATCTGCCAAGGATAACACCATCTTCAAATGTGCGACTATTCATTGACCCATCATTTAGATAAGACATCACTGATAACCTTAACCTATCAAATTTTTTCCATTTTTAGGATCTGAATGAAAATCTAATATATTAAAAAATAGACAATATTCCTGGTGTCCGTTACTGCAATGTGGAGGAAGGACAAGAGTTTTCAGAACTTCTCCTAAAAATGATCATAAGCTATTAGGCTAAAATGAGGAAACTATCCCTTGAAAGGAGCCCTGGTGGTGCAGTGATTAAGAGCTATGGCTGCTAACCAAAAGTTGGGCAGTTCGAATCTACCAGATGCTCCTTGGAAACCTTATGGGGGTAGTTCTACTCTGTCCTATAAGGTTACTACAAGTCGGAATCGACTCGACGGCAACGAGTTTTTTTTCTTTTGGTTTATTCCTTGAAAATGGCTGAATGCCCCCCCAAAAAAGAAAGAAAAAAGGCAACAAAGTCAATTTTAGAGCTTATTGTTGTTAGTTGCTGTTGAGTCCATTTGGGGACGCCAGTGTGCAGAGTAGAAATGCTCCATAGGGTTTTAAAGGTTGTGACCTTTCAGAAGCAGATTGCCAGGCCTGTCTTCTGAGGAGCCTCTGGGTGGGTTTGAGTCACCAACCTTTCAGCTATCAGTCAAGCACAAACCACTTGATATTTTTAAATTCACCACTTATGTGTTCTTTAACATACTTACAGACTGCTGTAAGTGCCTTAAAATAGATGATGCTGTCTTTGGAGAAATGGCCTCTTGGACACCTTTCTTAGTAGTATACTAAGCTCTGGGAACAGGATATGACTGGTATCTGAATGATAATCTAATACATTAAATTTTATATATTATCTTCAACAATAACAAACAAGTATAAAAGTCCTGCTGTTGATAACTGACCTTAAAACAAAACATCCCCAAGCTCTTAGAAGAGGCCAATTTTCTTTTAATGTTTTCTTTGCATGTGCTAATTTTCCTATTCTCCAGGGCAACTGCAGTTCTCTTTTTCTCCTGACTAATTTTTTTTTTTTGGCTGAAATAAGGACGGTGCCTTCAGTTTTTTTTTTTTTAATACACATGTTGGAAGTTTAGCACTCTTAAATACACATTTCCTGCTTAGAAATTGGTTTGTTAGCCTAAGCTAAAGGCATCATCAAAGTGTGGTTAAAAGGGGGAAAAAAAGTTTTTTCTTTTCCATGTAGATTTCTGTCTTTCTGAACGATGCTTCAGATAGTATGGTCTGTTTTCGCATTGTGTCAACCTGCTGGTTGCGTCTGATTCCGACCCATAGAAACCTTATAGAGCAGAGCAGAACTGTCCCATAGAGTTTCCAAGGAGCGGTTGGTGGATTCAAACTGCCAACCTTTTGGTTAGCAGTGGAGGTCTTAACCACTGCACCACCAGGGGTCCATATTATGCCAAAGCCCTAAAAAAGAAACACTGGTAGTTATTTCCCCCCAGCCATGAAGATGCTCATAGATGTCTCAAAACCAACTCTGGTCTAGACATGTGAAAACATACCCTTTTTATGTAATAGTTTTGAATACCTGACCTTGACATCTTTTTCAAAATCCATGTGCATAATTTCAATCTGCCAATATTGAAATATTGTTTCCTTTGGCACCTGCTACAGAATGGCTGGAGGCCTGGTGGTGCAGTGGTTAAGAATTCCCCTGCTAACCAAAAAGATCAGCAGTTTGAATCCACCAGCTGCTCCTTCAAAACCCTATAGGGCAGTTCTACTCTGTCCTAGGGGGTCACTATGAATCGGAATCAACTCCACAGCAACAGGTTTGGTTGGACAGAAGGGCCACATTTCATTTTAGAAGTATTTTAATTCCAGTGCTGGTAGAGAAAGTAATTCTGGTGCTGGAACACAAGTACCAAGATAAAAGAAGTCCTGAATGTAATGTTATGATTTATATAGTTTCTATTTTAATGGAGCTTTAAACTAATTGTCTATGCCTCCTTTCAAAACTGTTGGTTAGAATTCCTTCTAGGAATCATACCTAGCAAAATCCTTAAATATATTAATATTTCTACTTAACTTTTATTAATATCCCTGAAAAAGTTAACAAGAAATAATTCTTTTTGAAGTGTAAGGCTTGCTGAGTAATTGAAATCCAATGTCTAGCACAGTGCCTTCCTTATCTATATTTGTTGATGTATTGACTAATTGCTGAAATGTGATAAGATGTTGTAGGAGAGAGTCGCCTATCCTTAATTTACAATGTTGTTGTTGTTAGGTGCCATTGAGTCGGTTCCAACTCATAATGACCCTATAGTACAGAGCAGAACTGCCCCATAGGGTTTCCAAGGAGTGGCTGGTGGATTTAAACTGCTGACTTTTTGGTTAGCAGCCAAGCTCTTAACCACTACGCCACCAGGGCTCCTAATTTACAATAATAACCAAATAAGCGGGGGTTTAAATTGAAGCAGAAGAAATTAGAATGAAAAGATAAACTCAGTAACTAGAAAGGAAACAACAGGAGAGACTAGAAGACCTGAAATCTGTTCATGCTAACTTAAGAAATGGCTTCTAAATTTGCTGTATATAATGGGCACTCTTTACCTCATGGAAGAATTGGTGTGAAGTGATAAATTTAAATTTAATTTATCTGAGGTTCTGTTACTCAGTGCTCTTTGACTGGAATTTGACTTGTCAGCAAGGAATACTAAACATTGTTTGCAAATAACCAAATGGCTCTCAGCTAAAGGGAGCATACTTCACCACTGAAATATTTCTGCTAATAAAGGAACCATAGCAGTAACATGGCAGCAATGTTCAGTCAAACAAGTAGTTGACAAAATGGAGGACCATTGATGAACCCTGTCTATTGATTTTGAGGGAGGGGGCATTTCAGGGATAAAGACAAGTTGATGTTAAAAACAAACAAAAAATTCATGACTACCTTTCCGCATTCAGAAGTTTGTATCTGTGAATTCCAAGATCAAAATTGGTTTTAATCACAAATTACAGAAATACCTTAAAAAGAAACTTGATTTAAAAATGGCCCAAACAGCCATCTACCTACTTCATTAATCTTTTAGGTATAGATAATTATTTAACCATGCAACACAATTCCACACTGCCAATATGACACTGTGAGCTCAGGGAAAAACTGGCATTTTCTCTTCTACGGGTCTTGGTAATGCCATCTGGTATCCCGGAAGGGAAGATCTGCAAAGAATTGTCTACAGTGTGTTGCCATCTGGTACCTACTAACAGAACAACTGAGTAACAAGCCCACTTTAGGTGTGTAGTCATAAAATAGTATTCAAGAAATTCAGAGGACTCTGATTTACAACCAAAGCAGTATAAATCTTTTTGGATATCATCCTTGGCTGATGGCTCTGTACAGGCCACACATGAAAATGAGGTAAATTTTGTGGCAAAGCTGAGTGACTAGATAATAAAAAATCTCAGTGGCTTACCTTGACTTCCTGATTCATAAAATGTAAAACTGAAAAAATATTATGGGGATGGTGATAAACATACTATTTGTGCAAAACTTCATATAACTCAGTTACACAGATTTACTAACAGAATGTGAATCTTATCAATATTTGTCATTTGCAGCAGTGAAGAATTCCCATTAAGACTAATCTTTTACAATGCTTATGTTTTTGTTTCTGTACATTTAATAATTTATTTGACTCTATATTGGTTAATTAATTTTCCACTGTGCCCCCCCAAATATTTAGATTAGATAATGGAAGAATACCAACAATTTACAATTACATACTAGTAGTCATTTAAGTTTTCAATTATTAGCTTAAGTCAAACTCTCATAGGAATTGAAAAATAGATCCCAGAGCTTGTCCAGGTTAAATAATTTTTTAGTTTTGTTTTCAATTTGTTTTCCTGAGTAAATGTGTATGTGGATGACAGCAAAAGGAGAGGAAGAAAGAAGATATAATGGCTACAAAAACAAGGCTAACCGAGTTTTAGCAACTTGATAAGTACATTGAAACATCTTTATTTTTGTGTCTCTGGTCAAAACTATTGCTAAAACTAACATTCTTCTATAAAACCAAACAAAAATCTTTTAGAAATTAGATATTACACATTTCATACCTGAACTGCTCAAAATTAATAGAATTTTCCCTAGAGTTCCATTGATTTGGAAAAAAAACTCTCAATGTTTTTAAATTTCACATACATTTTTTGCACTATACATTGTAGCCATTACTCTTGTCCATCCTTCACAGAATATGTCTGTTTCATACAATATGTTTTTCCAACTGAAGAATATAGGGCAATAGAATGCAGTTATCTTGAAATGCACACCTGTTAGGCGGCCAAAAGGCTGTATCATATATCCCCCCCTTCAAATCACAAACTGTCTGAGGCATTTTTTTCTGATAAAGAAGACACACTGAATGAGGTATCATCAGGCTCCGGCGAGGCATGATTGAAATCCATCTCTTCTAATTCAGGAGGTAAATCTGACAGCAGTGCCTGAGTCAGAAAAATCAATTTTTTCTAGATTAGTACGTGGATAGATTTTTTTCCCCCAATTTTATGCTATAAGTTGAAATCCTCTCATTTTGATTTATTCTTAAGGATTTGTAGAAAGAACTGTTTTTCTTTCAGGATCTTATACAATATCTTATCTAAAAGAAAAAAAAATTCTTCATATGTATTAAAGAAGTAACGAAACACTAGATATTGAGGGTGTGGATTATGTAGAGTGGTACCCTGGAAAAAGGAGAAATAGGGAGGGAAAATGAGCAACTATTCTGAACGAAGTATTTGAGGTAAGTGATTTTCAAACTAGTTTTGAGTATTCACTGATAACTGCTAAAGGCTTTAAAAATATTTTCCTGATTAAAATATTCCTGCCCAGTTATGCTCTCCTTTAGAGAAAAATACATTTCATTTCACAAAAAACTATTTTTTTTCAGTGAGAAAATGAATTTAGCAGCTATTCTACTTTAGACTAAAATTTAACAACTTGAAAAGATCAAGCGATTTTTTTCTTTCTTTCCTTAGGCTATGTCCATATCTACAGGAGGCCAAACACCTACCAGGCACAGCTGAACCAGTGACTCTAGCTGTTGTAATGGTGGATCTAGAGAATTGCTTATTTCTCTGCTGGAGGAATTAGGATAAACCAAGAACTGTGAACAATGTTTTGCCATGGTCTAATTGTTTCATCTGGAGTTTAGAACATGTATCCATGCTATAGAAATAAATGATTAATCAAGCTTTCCGTGCCTGACAGTGCTGATGCCTACTTGACCATAAGACATTATGAACTAAATGATTTGCTGCTTCCAATGCTAAAAATAATGTAGCATATGTTAGCAATTTTCAGACAGCATTACTTGTAGTGTGGACTTTGGGGATTGTGGTAGACAAGGACCTAGGGAACAGGAACAAATGAAAGCTCACTACAAGCCAGTTAAGCAACAGAAAGACCAGGCATGTTGGAGGCGATGTGAAATCCACTGTCGAAATAAGGAAGTATTCTATTATTCTCTTTAATAAAAGAAGTGACAACTACAAATCCTATACTTTTTGCCTGTAGCACAGGGGCAAGATTAAAAACGTCCTCCTTTTTGGTGGGCTGTGTAAATGCAAACTAATTCGTATCTGGGAGAAAAACTGTTATTTATTTTATACAATTAAACAAATCTAAACTTCTTGCTGAAATTGAGAGCATTTACGCAGCGAGGTGCTACATGTTTTCTAAGGCACTGGCTTGCAGTAATAGGACATAAAGCCATTTTCTTTTCGAATAGTGGTTTACCACTAACCCAGACCACGTACAACAAAGACTTTGCTTAAACTGGCTGATCACAATTTATGTAAAATACATCGCTGAATTTAGTTCACATTACAATTGCGAATAAAACAATGACAAAAAAACCCCAAACCAGTTGCTGTTGAGTCTATTCTCACTCATGGCAACCTCGTGTGTTGTAGAGTAGAAGGGCTTTCCATAAGGTTTTCAAGGTTGTGACCTTTTGGAAGCAGATCTCCAGGAAAGTGTTCCAATTGACACTCACTGCAACATTTGCTTAGAGTCTTGGAAAGTCAAGTGGATGAAGAGAATTAACGATATTCTAAATTCTAGTAGGAAGACCTTCAAATCAGGGAAGCACTATTATTTGTTTTTTTTCATGCATTACATATTTTTTACATGTACATCACATGTAGTTGACTGATTAAAATTAGTGTATAAAAATATAAAACTTTAATATCGTAGACAATATAGGCACATTATTAGTGCATGAAGTCTGCTTCAAAATTTTTCTTTTCCATATCTTACTGGATTGCAATATTGGCCCACTGAGAAAATCTTTGGAATATGTCAACTTATGGAACTGCCTTTCTTCATAGATTTAATAAAGTGAGCACAATTAACTTCTTTTAAAATTACAGGTTCTTCATCAATGATAACTATCTTCAGAATCCAATCTAGTGCCACTATTCCCAAGAGATTAAAGTATTTCCCAAATATGTCATCAGTTTCAATAACACTTACTCTATGCCCTAGGGTATGAATGCCAAATTCCATAAGATTAATCATTCTTATTATTCTTGCAAAGTGAACAAAGGCAATTTACCCAGCTAGGATCTCATAAAGAATTGCCAGGGGAAGGAAGAACACAACCGATGACTTAGTACAGGGCTGCCAACATTATTTGATTTTAAAATGGCTATTGATTAAAAAAAAAAAAAACCTTTGGGTAATCTAATATTTCAG
This sequence comes from Elephas maximus indicus, assembly GCF_024166365.1. Lineage (NCBI taxonomy): Eukaryota > Metazoa > Chordata > Mammalia > Proboscidea > Elephantidae > Elephas > Elephas maximus. Next base: position 81,506,696 of record NC_064846.1, on the reverse strand, counting down.
TTATTTTTTTTAAACCTTGTACTACTTCATTGGGGCAAAATATTGTGTATATCGCTCACCCCACTTAACTTCCTTAAATCAAGATTAATGGAAAAATAATTTTTTAAATGAGAAATGGATGGTGTGATGGTTCCCTTTTATTAGGTAGAGTAAAAATTAATTCCTTCCAGAAATAAACCTCTAAGTATCTCAAAGCTTAAAGATCAGCAGTTTAAGAGATCATATGGATAACTTTTGTAGACTATTATTGGTGACTGAGTATATTTTGAAATCTATTATGATCAATCTCAACTATGAAAATCAGGAGTTCCTATTTGGATGTTTATAATATAGGCTATGACACTCAGTACTATTTTGTCTTACTTTTTCTTTCAGCCAAATTTTTGTCCATATCTTAGCTCGTTAGTCTTTTATCAGAGTAAAATTATAAGAGAAGAAAAGTAAAATCATATTAGTTCCTTTTCTTATTCATTAGTGGTCTTGGGAAAAGAACCAAGCCAGGGATGAGGTTAGAATCAGAGAATAAAATGGAGTCTGTGTGCTACTCCTAGATGTCAAGACCCATGCGTAACTGCTGTTTAGCTGGTTCTGTAACTCTGAATTCAAAACCATACTATGAGTTTTGAGTACCTGACCACACTCCAAGTTATTCCATGATTGGATCTAATTTTGTTTTTTCATAGTTATTTAAAATTTACAGCACCTTTGGGACCATGTTCACGACTACCACTGTTATTCATTTAAAATATGTAGTTAAAATTTCGAAAAAACAAACACATTTTCAATATGTCATGGAATATGCATAATTCATATAATAAAGCAATGTGCATAAAAATTTGGCAAAGGTAACTGAGGGCTACAGTCTTGGGGTGTCTGTACGGGGGAGATAACAAAATTCATGAAACGACGCATAACGTACATGTTGGTTTGAGCCTCATGAGTAAATTATTTTAGTTTAAATTTGTGATTCAACATTTCAGTAAAATATATAAAAATACTTTTTATCTTTTAAAAAAGGAGAATTGTTAGAAGTTTGGACTCTAATCTTTTCTCCTAGAGATGTCTGAGATGGGTTATGTGAAGTCTTGCTTGGATATAAAGGATGAATTTTTATACTTCTGAGATTTCTTACTGAATAAAATCCTCTGTGGCTCCTTCCTAAATAATGGTCACTTGTGTCTCATATAGTCATATGGAACTTCCTAACAGAGAATCAGCATGGTGGTATACAACTCAGAGGGAAATTTGGTATCACTTAATATTAAGTGAAACATTTAATACAATTATTTTTAGCAAGCTTAATAAATTATTATACAGATTCCACATGAAAATATGAGAAAGAAAACAAAAGTTGGAAAGAATTACTTTAAAAAAAATCCAGAGACAAACAGGAAACATTACATTTCATCTTTGGAGTAGAAGAATAGAATACCTCATGTAAATTGAGAAAAATAAATGTTACTCATTGTGGTCACAAACAATTTCACAAAAGCTATTTCATATTTTCTTAGTGAGGAGCAACATGTCATGGAATGGAAGGTATCCATACACTTACGAACTCTAGTTTGGGCTGGACAGTAAATGAAACCCAGAAAAAGAGGCATCTGCCTCATTTCTCTCATGCACAAAACGTCCCAAAATGTGTGCCTTCCCAGTTAGGCTAGCCCTGTCTCTGTGAACATTTTCAGGAGTTTCTTTCTTTGAAATTAATTTAAAAATTATTTTTTCCCTACTTAAAAGTTAACCTGGAATTAACAAAGCATATTAATCAATTATTCTGATTTCCCACCACAGCTGCACACAAAATCTGAGTATCTACTCTCAAGAAAACTGTATAAAGAAAGTCACAAAATACTTTCTCCATGCCAAGCAACAATGAAATTTGCAAAGAAGTACAAAAATGAAAAAAATATGAAGAACGAAACTGTGACATGCCACTTTACAACGTGATGCAGTGTAGTTTACTAGTCTCTCCCGGGACCTACCTGTTGTTGTTCCTTATCGTCAGCTTTCATAGCCAGTATCAAGCTTCTAACAAAAGTCTGAAGTTTAAAATATTTTTGCTTTTGAATTTCTAGCTCATTTTCAATGAATCTGACTTCTTCATTCTGAAGGAGAAAATATCGAACAATATAATTATGCTATGTAAACCTAGGACTGCACATGTTTGATGCACAAAAAATTCTAAAGAGCAATCCAATTAAAGCGACAATGAAGAAAATAAATCTTTAGTTTAAAAGAATAAAAAGCACAGAAGGAAATTATGTTCCTACTCAAAGGCTGCCTTTTAAGCAAGTCACCAATAGAAAACAATTTACAAGGTCAAATATCCAATAAAATAAATTCCAGTAAGAGAAAAACCTAGAAACAGTTCCTTCTTAGAAAGTCCCCTCCTATATCAAATCTAATTAGCCCATTGATTAGGATTAAGACTGGGCAGAGCCCATTTAACCCCAAATAAAGAGCAATGGTAGATTTAGTAATGCTGAAAATACCATTCATAAAATCAAATACTGGGAACTGAAATTGCTATTATCTTATGCTGAAATTATTACTAAGACTGTCTTAAACAGTTTGTGTCGTTCCCTCTCATTATGTAGGAGCCTGTTTTCAGAAAATATCTCCAAAGGTACCACTAATTTGAGACCCAGTCTCTTCACTATTTTTGTTAGTTGAGTAGTAAAAGAAAACTGGACTAGGATTTAGGGGTGTTCTAGTGCCAGGTCTACTGATAAGTAACTGTAAGTTTGGGCAGGCCAATTAACTTTTCTGTGCCTCTGCTCATCAATAAGATGGAGATAATACTAGTAATCCTTGGCAAGATTGGCTTTGAAGGTTATAAGGCTCAAATAAGATAATGGGTGTTAACATGCCCTGAAAAGACTCACTATAAATCTACAGTAATCAGACAGTGTAGTGTTGGCATAAGGGTAGACATATAGATCAATGGGATAGAATAAAGAGCCCAGAAATAGAGCCACACAAACATGGTCAATTGAATTTTGACAAAGGAGCTGAGGTAATTCAATGGACAAAGGATAGTCTTTCAACGAACAGTGGTGGAACAATTGTAAATTCATATGCAAAAAAAAAAAAGGAAAAAAGAAAACATATTCACCCTTACCTCACACCATACAGAAAATTTAACAAGAAATGGGGCATGGACCTAAATGTAAAAACTAAAACTTCTGGAGGAAAATAAAGGAGTAAATCTTTGTGACCTTGAGTTAGGCAAAGATTTCTTACTTAGGACACAAAAAGCATGAGCCTTAAAAGAAAGAAAATGAAAAACAAGCAAACGAACAAAAAAAGTAAAACACTGTCAATCCAGAAAACTACTGAAACTAATAGAAGAGTTTGGCAGAGTCTCAGGTTATAAAATAAACATACAAAAATCACTTGGATTCCTCTACATCAACAAAAAGAACATCGAAGAGGAAATCACCAAATCAATACCATTCACAGTAGCCCCCAAGAAGATAAGATACTTAGGAATAAATCTTACCAAGGATGTAAAAGACCTATACAAAGAAAACTACAAAGCTCTACTACAAGAAATTCAAAAGGACATACTTAAGTGGAAAAACATACCTTGCTCATGGATAGGAAGACTTAACATAGTAAAAATGTCTATTCTACCAAAAGCCATCTATACATTTAACGCACTTCCGATCCAAATTCCAATGTCATATTTTAAGGGGATAGAGAAACAAATCACCAATTTCATATGGAAGGGAAAGAAGCCCCGGATAAGCAAAGCACTACTGAAAAAGAAGAAGAAAGTGGGAGGCCTCACCTTACCTGACTTCAGAACCTATTACACAGCCACAGTAGTCAAAACAGCCTGGTATTGGTACAACAACAGACACATAGACCAATGGAACAGAATTGAGAACCCAGACATAGATCCATCCACGTATGAGCAGCTGATATTTGACAAAGGACCAGTGTCAATTAATTGGGGAAAAGATAGCCTTTTTAACAAATGGTGCTGGCATAACTGGATATCCATTTGCAAAAGAATGAAACAGGACCCATACCTCACACCATGCACAAAAACTAACTCCAAGTGGATCAAAGACCTAAACATAAAGACTAAAACGATAAAGATCATGGAAGAAAAAATTGGGACAACCCTAGGAGCCCTAATACAAGGTATAAACAGAATACAAAACATTACCAGAAATGATGAAGAGAAACCCGATAACTGGGAGCTCCTAAAAATCAAACGCCTATGCTCATCTAAAGACTTCACCAAAAGAGTAAAAAGACCACCTACAGATTGGGAAAGAATTTTCAGCTATGACATCTCCAACCAGCGCCTGATCTCTAAAATCTATATGATTCTGTCAAAACTCAACCACAAAAAGACAAACAACCCAATCAAGAAGTGGGCAAAGGATATGAACACACATTTCACTAAAGAAGATATTCAGGCAGCCAACAGATACATGAGAAAATGCTCTCGATCATTAGCCATTAGAGAAATGCAAATTAAAACTACGATGAGATTCCATCTCACACCAGCAAGGCTGGCATTCATCCAAAAAACACAAAATAATAAATGTTGGAGAGGCTGCGGAGAGATTGGAACTCTCATACACTGCTGGTGGGAATGTAAAATGGTACAACCACTTTGGAAATCTATCTGGCGTTATCTTAAACAGTTAGAAATAGAACTACCATACAACCCAGAAATCCCACTCCTAGGAATATACCCTAGAGATACAAGAGCCTTCACACAAACAGATATATGCACACCCATGTTTATTGCAGCTGTGTTTACAATAGCAAAAAGTTGGAAGCAACCAAGGTGTCCATCAATGGATGAATGGGTAAATAAATTGTGGTATATTCACACAATGGAATACTACGCATCGATAAAGAACAGTGACGAATCTCTGAAACATTTCATAACATGGAGGAACCTGGAAGGCATTATGCTGAGCGAAATTAGTCAGAGGCAAAAGGACAAATATTGTATAAGACCACTATTATAAGATCTTGAGAAATAGTAAACCTGAGAAGAACACATACTTTTGTGGTTACGAGGGGGGGAGGGAGGGAGGGTGGGAGAGGGTTTTTTATTGATTAATCAGTAGATAAGAACTGCTTTAGGTGAAGGGAAAGACAACACTCAATACATGGAAGGTCAGCTCAATTGGACTGGACCAAAAGCAAAGAAGTTTCCGGGATAAAATAAGAGAAAAAAGAAAGAAGAAGGAAAAAAAAACACTGTCAAGAGAATAAAAAAAAACAAGTGACATATTAGAAGAAAATATTTACAAAGTACATGTCTGATAAAGGACTTGTATGCAGAATACATAAAGAACTCTTACAACTCTATATTAAGGCAAGCAGCCAGATAAAAAACGAACACATATTTGGACACACACTTCATCAAAAAAGGTATTAAATGAATGGCCAATAAGCACATTTCATGCTCAATATCAGTAGTCCCTGGAGAAATACAAATTAAAAGCACAATGAGATGCTAACACTGTTGTTGTTAGCTGCAGTTGAGTCAATTCCAACTCATGGTCATCCCATGTGTGCATAGTAGAACTGTTCCACAGGGTTTTCATGGCTGTGACCTTTTGAAGCAGATCATGAGGCCTGTCTCAGGTGGCTTCAAACTGCCAACCTTTTGGCTAGAATTCTAGTGCTTAACGGTTTGTGCTATCCAGGGACATACTTAATACTAACATACTACAATAGCTAAAGTTAAAAAGACTGGCAATACCAACTGCTAGTGAGAGTGTGGAGCAACTGTCCTAAAACCCCCCCAAAACCAAACCAGGTGCCGTTGAGTCAATTCTGACTCATAGCGACCCTATAGGACAGAGTAGGACTGTGCTCCATAGGGTTTCCGAAGAGTAGCTGGTGGATTCCAACTGCTAACCTAATTAAACATGCTTTTTCTTATTGTGTGATTCAGAAGTTCTACTCTGAGGCATTTACCCAAGAGAAAATGAAAATGTATGCCAACAAAAAGACTTATATGAAAATATTAATTACAGATTTATTCATAATATCCCAAACCATAAACAATCCAAGTATTCATCACCAGATGAATGGGAATAAACAAGTTGTGATGGTGATTACACAACTGTGGGTGTTTGTCAGAACTCATCTAATTGTATACTTAAAGAGGTAGTTTTTTTTTATTGTGCATTAGGCGAAAGTTTACAGCTCAAGTTAGTTTCTCATATAAAAATTTACACACACATTGTTATGTGACCCTAGTTGCCATCCCTATAATATGACAGCACACTCCTTTCCACCCCGGATTTTTCGTGTCCATTCAACCAGCTCCTGTCCCTTTCTGCCCTCTCATCTCGCTTTTGGACAGGAGCTGCCCGTTTAGTCTTGCGTATCTACTTGAACTAAGAAGCACGCTCTTCACGAGTATCATTTTATGTCTTATGGTCCAGTCTATTCTTTGTCTGAAGAGTCAGCTTCAGGAAGGGTTTTAGTTCTGGGATAGCAGAGAGTCCCGGGGCCATGTCTTCTGGGGTTCCTCCAGTCTCAGTCAGACCATTAGGTCTGATCTGTTTACTAGAATTTGAGTTCTGCACTCCACTTTTCTCCTGCTCCGTCAGGGACTCTCCATTGTGTTCCCTGTCATGGTGGTCATTCTGGTAAAGAGGTAAATTTTATTGTATGGAAATTGTATATCAATACACGTGATTAAAAAAAAAAACAGACTAGCCCGTCCTTTGCCAAAAAGAGAAAAGAAAAAGAGCTGAGTATTTTCTGCAGCTGGAGAACTGGTCTCAAAGAGCATAGCAGGACCTTTAATAGTGTTTGTTCAAAAAAGCTGCATAAGAATACATTAAAATTAGTTAATTCTATGGGTATTTTTGTTGTCTCAATTGAGAGTGCTGTTGTATTAATCAAATTCAATCCATGAACATGTTTACTGCATCATTTATTTTATCAGTTCAGTTAAAAATTTATCTAGTTGAAATGCTTCCTCTTCAGACCATTTAATACCAAGTGAATCATTTGTGCAAGCTGAATTACTTATCCGGAAACACTCTATAACAATCTAAATTGCAAGCAAACATTGTAATAAAATTCAACATGCTCCTGCCATACTAAATTCTACTAATTTTAAGTTTTTGTTCTTTATTAGCATTCATTGTCAGAACAGTAATATTAGCAAAGTGCTGACCAAGAAGCCTTTTTGAATACAAGAGCTATTTATCATCATTATAGCAGTGTCTAGTTTGAATGCAGAGTCCTTCTGAGCTGCACTCACAATCCATTAGGAACACTTTTAAAACATTAATTCATATTTGCAAAAGTCATGAAACATCTTTTGGTATGCACCTCTCTAATTCTTCATGCAAATATTCCCCCTCCTCAGTATTTATGGAATGTTTGAAAAACATAAACAGCTTTAAGATAATTTAGTATTTCAGACATTTTCTTCTTTGAGCTTTTTATAAGAATATTACACATTTCCTAGATCGCAGGCAGTAGTTTATGTGTACTTTAGAGATTTTCCTAAGTAAATGGAATTCTTGTGAGAGGAACCAGTAAGATAACATTGGTAACTGGATATCTCAAAAGGAGATACAGCTCATTTTTCTTGTTAAAATCCTCCCTACATTCCCAGTAAGCTTTGTCCATACTTCTCTAATAAGATTGGAGGGAGAGCTCATGGTTCCAAGTGGACTGGAGATTTGATCTCTGAGCAGACTATTAATGGCTGCCAAGCCTGAGGTGTTATTTTATGATATAGTGACTCAGGCCTTGTGGACTGAGCCCATCAACTTGTTTTATAAGCATTTTAGATTAGGAGATATATCTGAATGAGTAACTCCCTGATGACCAAACTGAATATTGATGGTAAAAAAAAAAAAAAAAAGACAAACCAAACTAGCTGCTGTCAATTCTGACTCTTAGTGACCTCATGTATGTCAAAGTAGAACTGTGCACCATAGAGTTTTCAATGGTCAATTTTTTCAGAAGTAGGTCACCAGGCCTTTCTTCTAAGGCACCTGTGGGTGGACATGAACCATTCTGTTAGCAGCTGAGGGCGTTAACTATTTGCTCCAAGTAATAATTATCAAATGTAACTGAGAAACATTCTTTCAGTTGACTATAATGAAACCCAAGAATAACAAGAGATGGTTTAATTCAGTGTGGGAAAGAATAATTTATAATGATTCAACTCCTGACCTTAATTGATTTTATATAAATGAACACTTTATATAAATGATTTTATATAAATGTAAGTGTTCATTTATATAAAATTATTTACTTATTCACCCACTCAGTAACTAGTTCCTGAACACCTATGTGTGGGGCTCTAAGCCAGGCAATGTGAAGATGAATAAGATAAATTTCTGCCTTCAAAAAGCTTATGATTAATATAATTAAGAAACCAACAAAGTGATTTTCATCCAAAAACAAGCAACACTCACATTAGCATTGAAGAAACACTATTAATACAAATAGAGTGTGACAATTTTCCCTGAAAATAGATTAAATTTCTAAACTGATAAGGCTGTTTTAAATCAACATCCTGAAACCAGCAAAGAGAACGGCTGTATGAGGTTTCATTTAGCTTTACTTTAGATCTAAATTAACAAAGCTCATAAATGAGGTGATCTGAAACATTTTAAATAATGATTATAAAAAGATATGTTTTGTATATAGAAACTGATTTTTGAGAGTTAAAGAAATGTTTACTTAAGATGATAATATGTTATGAAAGACATCCCTAATGGGTAATGAAGGACCCCTTGTTCCCACAGTATTTATCATAATGTAAAATGTTAGATCATTAAATATTCTTTAGAGTTCAATAAAAACATTAATTAACATTGCTGAATTGGACACTCTGCTCTGCTCTGTTCTTCAGCTCCAAACCTTTTCAAGTAGGCTGACACTCCAGAGGAAAGATGTCCTGGAAAGAATCCTCTGAGCCCTGGGATCAACTCTACCTGACCTGTTTCAGAGTGTTTAATGAAACAGACTTAACAGCTGTGCAATCCAGACTTCTCATCTGTAGTTTCCATAGTCTGTGCCAAATAGAGGCTTGCACAGCCATTTTAATCCTGAATTGGGCTTTTAGAAATATTATATGACCATGTAAGAGAGATGAGTTTGATCTTTTGTACTTCAGAATCAACAACTTTGTAATTCTGTTAGTTGGAAATACAGTTTAAACACAAGATCGTATTGTTCTCTTTGCCCACTTAAAAAAAAAAAAAAACAAGCCCGTCGCTGTTGAGTCAATTCCAGTTCATTGCAACCCTACAGGACAGAGTAGAACTGCCTCATAGTTTCCAAGGAGTGCCTGGTGGATTCGAACTGCCGACCTTTTGGTTAGCAACCAGGGTTTCCTTTGACTACTTAGGAAATAAATTTCAAAGGATAATTTCCTTCTGTGTTTCCAATGTCCAACATTTTAAAGCCTGACATGTTATAAATAGTTGGTAAACAGAATTTATTTAATGATATAACTTTCATGTATAGTAAAGCTGAAGAGATTTTTGAGAAAATGACAGCTGTTGTCTTTTCTAATTAAATACAATTTTCTCTTAATATCTTAAGATTACTAGTCTCTGAACACTGGTGATATTCCTAGAAAAAAACTTTCAGAATGATCATTTGCCCAAAATCTCAGAAGGCCCCAAAGTTACCCAGTAAGATAAGATACTGATTAGCAAAGGAACATTATATACACATATACGCAGAAAACATATTGACATACAGGCAGCTTATGTCTGCACTTAATAAAAACAAAATTATGTATGACATACAGTCAAAGTAAGCCTTTCAATCCAGTAACAAGTGACATTAAGAAAAGGTCATCTCTATTCATATTCATTCTGCATTTGCTTGGGGGATTGTTTTTAAACTTCTCCTAGCACAGATATATTATCATATAAATAATAATTTGGTCTTTAAAACAAGTTACAATTCAATATAAAATTATCAAGGGCCACCGGAGGAAAAAAAAATCTCCCCTTTCACTATGATTTAAATAAACATTGGCTTTAAAAAAGCTTTACCACAAATTGCACATTAACAACTACTATTCATTGCCTGCCTTGCCGAACATCATCAATGACTATTCTCTCTCTGCAAACTCTTTATTTAAAGCCAGAGACACTAAACCAGCCAGCATTAATTAAAATACCCTTCATGCTGACTCATTTCCAAGATGCCTGAGAGAAAGGATCTAGAGGCATGAAGGAAGGGAGGGGTTAGGACAGCAAGTCACTAACTAGATAGCATATAAGTATTAACTTTGGTGATGGGAAAGACAACACACAACATATAGGAAGTCAGTACAACTTGACCAAGGCAAAGTCATAGAAGCTTCCCAGACACATCCAAACACCTTGAAGGACCAAGTTACTGGGGTTCAGGGCTGGGGAACATGGTCTCAGGGGACATCTATGTCACTTGGCATAACATAGTTCATAAAGAAAATGTTCTACATCCTATTTTGGTGAATAGTGTCTGGGGTCTTAAAAGCTTGAGAGTGGCCATCTAGGATGCATCTGTTGGTCCCATCCCATTGGAGCAAAGGAGAAAAAATAAAACCAAAGACAAAAGGAAAATATTAAACCAAAGGACTAATGGACCACATGAACCGCAGCCTCCGCCAGCCTGATTCCAGAAGAACTAGATGGTGCCCAGCTACCACTACTGATCACTGACAGGATCAGAATAGAGGGTCCTAGACAGAGCAGGAGAAAAATGTAGAACAAGATTCAAATTCGCACACAAAAAAAAAACCCAAAAAATAGACTTTTAACTGGTCCAACAGAGACTAGAGTAACCCCTGAGACTATGGCCACTGGACACTCTGCTAACTCAGAACTGAGCCACTACCAAAGTCTCCCTTTCAGCTAAAGATGAGACAGTCCTATAAAACAAACAATAACACATGAGGAACGTGTTTCTTAGTTCAATCAAGTACAGGAGACCAAATGGACAATATCTGCCCAAAAGCAAAGATGAGAAGGCCGAAAGGGACAGGAAAACTGGACAAACGGACATGGAGAACCTGGGGTGGAAAGGGAAAGGGGGGGAGTGCTAATGTATTGTGGATATTGCAACCAATGTCACAAAATAATTTGTGCATAAATTTTTGAATGAGAATCTAATTTGCATTGTAAACTTTCACCTAAAACACAATAAAATTTAAAAAGGGGGGGGATAACATATAGGTGCTGTAAAAGTCTGTCTCATTTAATGCTTTCTCTTAATGAATTCAGTATTTGAAATTACTTTTACCTTGTAATCCAAGAGAGAATTCACTTGTTCCACTTCAGAATTACTTATCATGTCACTTTCTTCATCATCAATAATTTCTATTTTCTGTAACACAAGTAGGAAAGTTTTGATAAATATATATCAGATAATTATCAGTACATTCAACAATGTATAGAACGTATATATTCTATGTTTAGTTATCGTTTTGGGGTTACCCACTTTAGGTTGTCTGAAATAAATTCTGATAATGGACTGACTCTTCAGTGGTACACCCAGTATGCACCTGAGTCACCTCTCTCTACCTTTAATTGATGAATGTTTAGTAAATAGAAAATCACTTTAATACTATCTAAAATAGAAAAATACCTTTCACAAAATCCCTGAAAAAAATAGGCAGTCAAACTCTGCTTAAATAGCACCCTCCAGTGACAGTGAACTCATTTCCTGTAAGGGAAGTCTAGTTCAATGGTGGAAACTCTGGTGGCTTAGTGGTTAAGTGCTACAGCTGCTAACCAAAAGGTCGGCAGTTCAAATCCACCAGGTGCTCCTTGGAAACTCTATGGGGTGATTCTACTCTGTCCTATAGGGTTGCTATGAGTGGGAATCAACCACACGGCAATGGTAAACATTTCTAATTGATAGAAAGAGCTTTCTTTTTAAAGTCCCCACATCCTCTTTTCAACTTCTGATGCAAAATGTCAACATATGGCATGTATTCCAAAGTCAAATACAAATTTTTAAAACGTCACATATTTGTTATACTCCATTAGCTGGACAAGCGAAAGCAGAGATCTATGATAAAATTTTTTTTTTTTACAACGATGAAAATTGCATGGTGATTTGTTTCTTTCACTGGAAAGTGACAACGACACAGATAGAGCGAGCCAGCAAACTGCCCTGAGCTTTAGAATTGAGGTATGAAATCTACAGCATTGTTTGTACAGTATCTTGCACACCAAAACCCATTGCCATTGAGTTGATTGTGACTCATAGTGACCCTATAAGACAGAGTATAACTGTCCCATAGGATTTCCAAGGAGCACATGGTGGATTTGAACTGCCGACCTTTTGGTTAGCAGTCATAGTTCTTAACCACTATGCCACCAGGGTTTCCCATCTTGCACACAGTAGGTACTAATTAAATGCCTGTTGAAAGAATGAACAAAACTGCTTAGTGCTGATAGAAAAAATTACCAATATGCTCCAGCTATAGGGACAAAGTAAGTTCTCTAACCATAAAAAAATTTAAAAAAGCCAAAAAACCTAAAACATAAGAGACATTAATAAAATCAGCCCTAAATATTTCTCTTTTGCATATGAAAACACATTTAAAAAAAAAGACAAAAAAACCCCAAAACCTTTGAACATCTAAATTCTATCAACCCCCAAAATTTTTTTACAAAGAGAAAAGCTACGCTAGATTTTGTCACGCACACAATACTATTATGGGGTTTGTGACCTGGAGACTTCTAAGTCAGGAAGAAAGTTGCAATGAAATTGCTTTCTATTGCTGCCCGGAAATGAATTCAATGTTTGTTTTCTTTTCTATTATAATCACTATAAACTAGGGACTTAACCATTTTGGCTCTCAGTGGACCTCAAATTTGATACTTTTTTGTTTCTTCTTTATTTTTTAAAAGATTCTTTAATTATTTGTATTGGTTTTAGGAAAAGAGAGCTAGGCAATGCAGGAAGGAAGGTACCACGGGCCACTGCACAAATTTGTGGATATAAATAAGTCTTATATGACTGTGTGCTTTGTCATCCATGAATATTTGGGGGCACTGAGGGCACTCAAAAGTTATAAGCAGAGGAGATCCACCTTTGAAAGTTTGGAGTTTTGTCTCTGAAAATCAATTGTTCTTGAAAAATTAGGTGCCTAAGTGGCTGTGAGTCAGCTCATGCCATGACTTCATTCATTATCTTCCAGTGTCTGACCCAGGAGAGATTCAATGCAGAGAAATTCAGGCTAAAAATGAGCATGTCTTTAAAGGGACAGGTTTCAATTTGTAAATTATTGTATATTCCTTGAACAGTATAACTAAAATCTGTAATGGAGATTATTACTTGGCAAAATTTAAGAACATTAGCACAATTCATAATGGTGGAAAATAATCATTACTAGCTACCTGATGAAAATATGATTGTGCTTCAAAACAAAAGCTTGTTTTTCTATATACCTGTTGGATTTAATATTCAGGGTCAGGCATTGACATAAACCAGGACTGAAATCAGTAAATGCAATCTCAAACTATATTCAGCATTGGAAAATATTTATATATTGTTGATGTTTAACAAAAAGAACAAAACTATTTGATATGCTTAACTTTTATTAAGGAGATGTGGCAGGATTATAGTGTCAAATGCATAATGTTTGTAGTAGAAGCCAGGGTAAATTTTGAAATCACAGCCACATTGTAACAGAAAAATCCATTACAGGGGTCATTTTTTGAAGATTGCAATCAGGCACAAAGCACTGATACAAAAGTGAAAACAGAAGCACAATTGCATTTTTCTTTATGTCTGACTTTAGTTTAATACCATGATGATTTCTGCACTACTTGATGAGGTCAGAATATAAATAAACAGAACCAAAAGCCAAACCCATTGCGGTCCATTGATTTCAACTCATAGAGACCCTATAGGACAGAGTAGAACTGCCCCATAGGGTTTCCAAGGAGATCCTGGTGGATTCGAACTGCTAACCTTTTGGTTAACCACTACGCCACCAGGGTTTTCAGAATATAAATAGATGCTGTTAAACAGCTGCTTAGAAAATGTTCTCTATTTACCAAAAATATTTATATATGCGTAAAACCCAATTTAATCCACACACAGCCTGCCTCTGCTTGCTATTCAGCGTCCTAATAGTATCTTTCCCTTTTATTGCAATTTTTAAGATAACTAAAGGAGTCCAATTTAACTAGAAAGAAGAAAAGTTCCATACAGTATAGATAGGTATGGTCTGAATGGAAAACCCAGAGTCACAAATCCTTGGATCTAAGTCTCAGAACTAACAAAAGCTTCCTTCATAATCTCAGGCTAAACTCGGTTTTAATTCTGCCATCTGTCAAATGACAAGAAATGTGCTCTTGGCTAAAGAGTGCTGAAGAAAAATAACTTGTTATGTATAAAATGTCATACGTGTACTAAGCACTAGGTTTTTATATTTTCAAATCTTCTAGATAAAAAAATTTTGAGGTACAAATGAAGGCATTTTAAATTTCATTTATTAAGCCCTCAAAGATATACAATTTCATTGCTAACAAGTCTGTTTTGGTTTGTGAAGTGGAGCAGGACTTTACTCTGACAATGCTGATATTGTCACCAACTGGAAACACATCCTTGAAAGTCCATCATGTAATGAGGAAAGAATTTCAAAATGTACATACCACATTATCTCCAGATGCTGCATGGTGGTCCTCCTCCTTATGAGCCCCTGCCTCGTTTGGAACAACTTCGTTGGACTCTTCTATAGAAAGAAAAAACAGTGAATTCATTTTTCATTTCTCAAAACTTTATTGAGATTTTCTTTTCCAAGAGCATGTAAATAATTTCTCTGTTGCAAAAGTGGCAAATTCACTTCATGATGTTTTAAGGCATAATTCCAGTTTTTATACAGTGTATCCTAAGGAAATAATCATGAGGGATGGTCACCACTGTACTGTTTATAATAGAAAGAAAGACACAGAGAGAGAGAAAGAAAGCATATAAACCTATATGCTTAACAGTGGAAGACTGAAGAAATGATTTAGGACCTATCCCTACGATAGAATAATATGAGCCCACTAAGAAGGAAGTAAAAGACTTGTTGATAACCAGAAAAATATTCATGATCTGTTGGTAAGTGAAATAATGAAGGTTACAAAACCTACTATGTAGGTGCACCGTGATCTTAATTTTGTGAAAGAAAAAGAGTGTAAATTTTCCTGGAGGAAAAAACAGCTGGCAGTATTTACACCAAAACAGCAGTATTATCTCTGGATGGGATTACAGGTGCTCTTCATTTTTCTTCATTTTTACTTATTTATTATTATTCTTATTTACTTCTTTTTGTTTATTACAATGTATTGCTCATTGTAATAAGATAAAAGTGATAAAAAATTCTAAAGTACAGGATATAAAACTATAAACACAGTACATTTCCAATTTTGTAAAGAGTCATAAACATCTTTTATATGAAAAGAGAAAACACTGGCAAAAATATCTTCCGCCTCTATTTTAAGAATGGGTATCACTGAGTCATAGTATTCTTTCTATTTTTTCATTGCATTTTTCAGTACTTCCTACAATGAACATATATTCCTTGTATGATCAAAATACAATATTCTGAAAATTCAATATTCTAAATTAAAATAGAAAGAGATTAATTCAGAGAGTAGTCTACGATAAAGCTCTCCTTTTGCTGAGCTACAGAATGTAGCTGGTTCACCACAAAGGGTATCTAAACGCATAATCCCCTCTCTTTTAGATGATCCCCACTCCCGCCCCTTAGAAAAACAGGGCAACAATGTTTGTCTCTTTTCTCTCTACACAGTCATGCCGCGGAGATTATTTGGAGAAATAGTAGTAGAAATTCTTGGCCCCTTGGTAATCAACATTTTTCTTCACGTTAGAGAGCAGCACAAAAAAATATTTATCAGCCCCACCAACATTTTTACCACTCCATTCCTTCCCACAGAAAGACATACAGGAGTATGCCTTGTATGGGGTGATTAAGAGAAAAACATGGTGATCCAGGAACTCACATAAGAGCACATAGATAATTAGAGTTTAAGATATTCAGAGAAACTTTACCAGAGTTTTAATGCAAAGTCCTCTATAAATTCAAATTTTTGAAAAAGAAAGGTTTCTAGACAGAGGAAACTTTATTCACTATTTAGAAATTCCAGATCACAGGTATTTCAAATCCTATGTAATGAACAACTAAATGAAATAAAGGGAGAGTAAACTGTCATTCGGTTTAGCTGCAAGAGCTGGCACTGGTGGCCTCAGAATATGGGTTACATTGTGCATAATCAAGATCATTACTAATACCATTATTTATAGATTTGCCTTATATTCCTGTTGTCACTTGTTCATAACCTTGTATACAGTTCTTCTTTAGTAGCTATACATTCGTGCATGGCGTGATTATCTTAGAGGACTTAAATCAATTTTAGAGGATTTCTAAAATAAAAGTGTGTGAAGTAATACAGTTGAATAAGGAATTTTTTATTTTGCTTACAGATAGCTTCAACATTAGTTGAAAGTTCAAAAGCTAAGCATTGTTATTCTGTCTACGTATTTCTCAAGAACAGCAGCTCTGCTAGTTGGAAAGTGAACGAATGAGTAGAATTATTAATGACTGAAAACTCAGAGGGCACTGTATGTTGTTGTTAAGTGCCATTGAGTTGGTTCTGACTCAGTAGCCACCCTATGTACAACAGAAGGGAACACTGCCTGGTCCTGTGTCATCCTCACAATCATTGCTGTGATTGAGCCCATCGTTGCAGCCACCGTGACAATCCATCTCGTTGAAGGGCTTCCTCTCTTTCGCTGACCCTCTGCTTTACCAAGCATGATGTCCTCCAGGGGCTGGTCCCTCCTGATAACATGTCCAAAGTATGGAGATGAAGTTGCCCCATCCTTGATTCTAAGGGGCATTCTGGTTGTACTTCTTCCAAGACAGACCTGTTCATTCTTCTGGCAGTCCATGGTGTATTCAATATTCTTCAGCAACACCATAATTCAAAGGCACCAATTCTTCTTTGGGGTTCCTTATTCATTGTCCAGTTTTCACATGCATCTGAGGTGATTGAAAATACCAGGTAAGGGTCAGGTGCACCTTAGTCCTGAAAGTGACAGCTTGCTTTATTTATTTTTTTATGACTGTCACATTTTATTTACTTTTTCCATTTTTTTTATTGTGCTTTAGATGAAGGTTTACAGAGCAAATTAGTTTCTCATTAAACAATTACTACACGTATTGTTTTCTGACATTGGTTAACAACCCCACGACATATCTACACTCTCCCCTTCTTGTCTTGGTTTCCTGTCCCCTCCTGTTTTCTCGTCCTTACCCCTTGGCTGTAGTGCCCATTTAGTCTCCTTTTTTTTATGGGCCTGTCCAATCTTTGGCTAAAGGGTGAACCTCAGGAGTAACTTCAGTACTTAGCTAAAAGGGTGTCCAGGGACCATACTTTTGGGATTTCTCCAGTGTCTGTCAGACCAGTAAGTCTGGGCTTTTTCTGTGAGTTAGAATTTTGTTCTACATTTTTCTCCAGCTCTGTCCGGGACCCTCTGTTGCGATCTCTGTCAGGGCAGTTGGTGGCGGTAGTTGGGCATCATCTATTTGTGCTCGACTCAGTCTGGTGGAGGCTGTGATAGTTGTGGCCTATTAGTCCTTTGGACTACTCTTTCCCTTGTGCCTTTGGTTTTCTTCATTCTTTCTTGCTCCAAACAGGTTGGGACCAGTGGAGTATCTTAGATGGCTGCGTGAAAGCTTTTAAGACCCCAGATGCTACTCACCAAAGTAGGATACAGAACATTTTCTTTATAAACTGTTATGCCAATTGAGCTAGAAGTCCCCTGAGACCATGGTCCCCAGCCCTAAGCCCAGCAATTTGATCCCTCAGGGAGTCTGGAGCTTCCATGACCTTGCCTTGGTCAAGTTGTGCTGATTCCCCAGTATTGTGTACTATCTTACCCTTCACCAAAGTTACCCTAATTTTTCCCTCCACACTCCTCCCTTCCCCCGTAACCAGCAAAGATTGTTTCTTTCTGTGCGTAAACCTTTTCATGACTTTTTATAATAGTGATCTCATACAGATTTTTTTCTTTTGTGATTGACTTATTTCATTCAACATAATGCCCTCCAGATTCACCCATATTGTGAGATGTTTTGCCAAGTCATCGTTGTTCTTTATCACTGCACGCTGTGTATACACCATAGTTTGTTTATCTGTTCATCTGCTGATGGGCACTTAAGTTGTTTCCATCTTTTTGCTATTGTGAATAATGCTGCAATGAACACGGGTGTGCATATGTCTGTTCGTGTGACAGCTCTTATTTCTCTAGGATATATTTCTGGGACTGGGATTGCTGGATGGTATGGTCTTTTTATTTCTAGCTTTTTAAGGAAGCACCATACCATTTTCCAAAATGGTTTTACTTTTTTACATTCCCACCAGCAGCGCATAAGAGTTCCAATCTCCCTGCAGCCTCTTCAAAATTTGTTATTTTCTGTTTTCGGATTGGTGGCAATAATGTCAGGAAGAGATGGTATCTCATTGTAGTTTTGATTCACATTTCTCTAATGGCTAGCCATCACCAGCAATTCCTCATGTGTCTGTTAGCAGCCTGAATGTCTTCTTTGGTGACGTGCCTATTCATATCCTTTGCCCATTTTTTAATTCAATTATTTGGCTTTTTGTTGTAGAATTGTTGACTTTTCCTAAAAATTAGAGATTACGCATTTGTCGGATTTGTCATAGCCAAAATTTTTTTCCTAGTCTGTAGGTTCTCTTTTATTCTTTGGGTGAAGTCTTTTGATGAGTATGAGTCTTTAATTTTCAGAAGATCCCAGTTATATAGCTTATCTTCTGGCGTTTGTGTATTGTTATTTATGGTTTCTACCCAATTTCACCCAATTTATGTCATGCATTAGGGCCTCTGTCGTTAACTCTATTTTTCCTTCTATGATCTTTATACTATTTGGTTTTATATTTAGGTCTTTGATCCATTTTGAATTTGTTTTTGTGTATGGTGTAAGGTATGGGTCTTGTTTCATGTTTTTTTTTTTTTTTTTTACAGATAGACATCCATTTTTGCCAGCACCATTTATTAAAAAAGACTTTCTTTCCCCCAGTTAGTGTACTTTGGGCCTTTATTGAAGATCAGGTGACCAAAGTAGATGGATTTACATCTGGGTTCTCAATTCTGTTCCATTGGTCAGTGTGTCTGTCGTTGTACCAATACCAGGCTGTTTTAACTACCATAGCTGTGTAATAGGTTCTGCAGTCAGGTAATGCTAGCTCTTCTACTTTATTCTTCTTCTTCAACAGTGCTTTACTTATCCAGGGCCTTTTCCCTTTCCATATAAAGTTAATAATTACTTTTTCCATCTCGTAAAAGATGCTGTTGTTATTTGGATCAGGATTGCATTGTATTTGTAGATCGCTTTGGGTACAACTGACATTTTCACAATGTTGAGTCTACTGATCCATGAGCATGGTATGTTTTTCCATTTATGTAGGTCTCTTTTTGGTTTCTTGCAGTAGTGTTTTGTAGTTTTCTTTGTATAAGTTGTAGGCCCCTGGTTAGATTTATTCCTTAGTATTTTATTTTTTCAGGGGACACTATAAATGGTGTTGCCTTCCTTTTTTCTTTTTTTTTAGTTGTCTTTATTGGTATATAGGAATCCAACAGATTTTTGTATGTTTATCTTGTATTCTCTACTCTGCTGAATCTATTAGTTCTAGTAATTTTCTTGTGAAGTCTTTTGGGTTCTCTCTGTACAGTAACATATCCACAAATAGGGACAGTTTTACTTCTTCATTGCCAATTTGGATGCCCTTTATTTCTTTTTCTTTCCTTGTTGATCTAGCTAGGACCTCCAGCACAATGTTAAATAGGAGTGGTGATAAAGGACTTTCTTGCCTAGTTCGTATTCTCAGGGGAAATGCTTTCAGCTTCTCTACATTAAGAATGATGTTGGCTGTTGGTTTTGTATAGATGCCCCTTATTATGTTGAGGAATGTCCCCTCTATACTTATGTTACTGAGAGTTTTTATCAGGAATTGGTGTTGGACTTTATCAAATGCCTTTTCTGGATTGATTGAGATGATCATGTGATTCTTTTCTTTTGTTTGATTTAAGTGGTGGATCAGGTTGAATGATTTTCTAATGTTGAACCACCCTTGCATTACTGGTATGAATCCCACTTGGTCATGGTATATTTTTTTAATACGATATAGCATTCTATTGGCTAGAACTTTATTGGGAACTTTTGCATCTATATTCATGAGAGATACTGGTCTGTAATTTTCTTTTTTTGTGGTGTCTTTGCCTGGTTTTGGTATCAGGGTTCTGCTGGCTTCATAGACTGAATTTGTAAGTAACTCTTCGATTTCTATGCTCTGAAATAGTCGGAGTAGGACTGGTGCAAGCACTTCTCTGAATGTTTGGTAGAATTCTCCAGTGAAGGCATCTGGGCTCTTTTTTTGTTGGGATTTTTTTTTTAATTACATTTTTAATCTCTTCTGTGCTATGGTTCTGTTCAGATTTTCATCCTCAGTTTGTGTTAGTTTAGGTAGGTAGTGTGTTTGTAGAAATTTGTCCATTTCCTGTAGTTTTTCAAATTTGTCAAAGTATAGTTTTTCATAGCACTCTGTTATGATCCTTTTTATTTCAGCTGGGTCTGTTACAATGATCCTCATTTCATTTCTTCTTTTGGGTTATTTGCATGCTCTCCTATTTTTCTTTTGTCAGTTTCGTTAATGGATTGTTCATTTTGTTGATTCTTTTAGATAACCAACTTTTGGTTTTGTTGATTCTTCCTATTGCTTTTCTGTACTCTATTTCACTTATTTCTGCTCTGATCTTTATTATTTTCTTTCTTCCGGTGGCTGTGGGCTTCTTTTGCAGTTGTCTTTCTTTTTCTATCAGTTCATGTTTTATAGCTAATATTTTGATTTTGTGCCTTTCTTCTTTTTTGATATGTGCTTCTATTGTTATAAATTGACCTCAGAGCACTGCCTTTGCTTTGTCCCAAAGGTTTTGGTGTGATGTTTTTCATTTTCATTTGATTCTAAGAATTTTTTGACTCTATCTTTGATTTCTTCTATTACCCAATGGTTTTTAAGGAAGGTGTTATTCAGTTTCCATATATTTGATTTTTTTTCCCTTGCTCTTCCTATTATTGATTTCTGCTTTGATGGCATTGTAATCAGAGAAGATGCTTCATATTATCTCAGTGTTTTAGATTTTGTTGAGAGTTGCTTTGTGGCCTAAGATGTGGTCTATTCTGAAGAATGTTCCATGTGCATTGGAAACGAATATATACTTTTCTTCTGTTGGGTGGAGTGTTCTATATACGTCTATGAGGTCAAGTTGGTTGATTGTGGCCTTTAGATCTTCTATATGTTTGTTGAGTTTCTTTCTAGATATTCTGTTCTTTACCAAGAATGGTGTGCTGAAGTCTCCTATTATGTTTGTGGAATTTCCAATTTCTCAATTCATTGCTTTTAGAGTGTGTTTTTTGTATTTTGGAGCACTGTCATTGGGTGCACAGACATTTATTGTGGTTCTGTCCTCATGGTAGATTATCCCTTTCATCATCATATTATGTCCTTCCTTGTCTTTTTTGCTGGATTTTGTTTTAAAGTCTATTTTATCTGAGATTAGTATTGCCATTCCAGCTCTTTTTATGTTGCTGTTTGCTTGATACATATTTTTTCAATCCTTTGATTTTTAATTTATTTATATTTTTGTTTGTAAGGTGTGTCTCTTGTGGACACCATATTGATGGGTCTTTTTTTTTTTTTTTTGTCCATTCTGTCACTCTCTGTCTCTTCACGGATGCATTTAAGCCATTGATGTTCAGTGTGGTTATTGATAGGTGTGAGTTTATTGCTGTCATTTTGTAGTGCTTTTTTTTTTTTTTTTGTGGTGCTGACGTTTTCTTTGTTCCTCTTACTTTCCTGTGCTGAATTCTTTTTGTTTGGGACTTTTTTGTTTGTTTGTTTCTTTCTTTCATTTTTACAGATTTTGGGTTTAATGAGACTCTATGTTTTTCTTCTTTATTTTGATGAGTAGGTTCGTTAACCCTCTTTGTGATTACCTTGAAATTTATTCATATCTCCCTAAGTTCACACCAGTATTTTATTATTTGATATTGCCTTAACTTCCTCTCCATTGATAAGTTCTTTACATACACTGTTTATTCCCTCTTGTATCTTTATTTTGACTTTGTTGTCATTTACAGATTGACCTCTCTGGTTCCCTGAAGTAAATCTTTTAGTTTTGTTTGGTTCTTGAGAGTTCATTATCTAGGTTGGTATCTGGCTGATTCTGTTCTGTGTCTTAGAGTCAGGTTGTTGTCTGATTTTGTTGGTTCTTTAACTGAAGGATGCGCTTTAGTAAGTCTTGTGAGTTTGGTTTGGTTTTTACGTATTACCTTAATTTCTGTTTATCTGGAAATGCCCTAATTTCGCCATCATATTTGAACTAAAGTTTTGCAGGATATATTATTCTCGGTTGGCATTTTTTTCCTTTCAATGTTTTATATACGTCATCCCATTGCCTTATTGCCAGCATGGTTTCTGCTGAATAATCAGAGTTTAGTCTTATTGTTTCCCCTTTTTATGTGACTTTTTTTTTTTTCTTGAGCTGCTCTTGGAATTCTTTCTTTGTCTTTGGTGGTTTTAGCGAATGTGATTATGATATGTCTTGATGATTTTCTTTTGGGGTCTATCTTATATGAGTTTTGTTGAGCTTCTTGGATGGTGAGCTTTTCATCTTTCATGATATTAGGGAAATTTTCTGTCAGCAAATCTTCAGTGATCCTCTGTGTGTTTTTCAGTTTCTCCCCTGTTCTGGAGCTCTGATCACATATAAATTTTTGCTTTTGATTGTATCTCACATGATTCTCACGATTTCTTCATTTTTCTTTGTTTCTCTGTTTTTCTTCAGACAAAGTGGTATCCATGTATTTGTCTTCAATTTCTCTGATCCTGCCTTCCATTGTTTCAAATTAGCTCTAAAGCCTTCTATTGCACTGTCCATTTCTGAAGGCTTTTTATCTTTTGGGTTTCTAATTGTTGTTTTTGTATGATTTCTAGTTGTTTGTTTATTTTTACCTTTTGTTCCTGTATTATTTTCCTTAATTCTTCCATTGTTCTGTCTGTTTTCCCAGATTTTGTGTGTATTTTCCATGATTTTGTCTATTTTTTCTAATTTTTGTGTATGTTTTCCTTCATTTCTTGGAAAGCCCTGAATATTAGAGTTTTTAATTCCCTATCATGTAGTTTCAGTGCCTTTTCTCCTACCGGAAGGTCATCTGGTGTTTTATTTTTGTTGCTTTCTGGAGGCATCCTGTCCTTTTTTTTTTTTTTTTAATATGTTTCGATGTTGTCTGATGTCTTCAGGACATTAAGGAATTATTTTCTTCCTTTGTTGATTGTAGATTTGTTTGTTTCACCTGGCTTTTCCGGTTTATTTGGTTATATCTAAAAAGGAGGGCTGGGCATGCTTTGCTGCTTACTTGACTGTGGGCACAGTACTTCTCACCACCTTGTCCAGGTGAGCAGAGCTGTTCACTCAGCTATGGTATAGCAGGGCTTGTCCAGCAGAGGGGGAGATGAGGGGGGAACGAGTCATTTGCAGCATGTACTTGGGCTGACTGGGTGGTGCTGGGGACAGTGCAGGGTGTAGTCTAGTGGTCCTTGCTGGTGCTTCTCGGGGGCATGGAGCTTGGCACACAGTGTAGTCAGGAGGGAAGAGACAGGATATGATGTGTGTACTAGGTGCTCTGTCTCCTTTTGGAACTCCATGAAGTTGCCTTCCCATACTACCTGTCTGCCATTCTTGGTGTTTGAGGACCAAGATGGCAAATCCGTGCCAAGTTAGCTGTTAGAGGGCCTCCACTCCATAGCTCTCCTCATTCTCTGTTCTCTGTCAGTTTCTTTTTCCATTCAGTGCTTGATCACGTTCTTTATCCCTAAATTTGATGCTTAGGGTTCCAGAATTGATGTTTGTATCTGTTTTACTTGGTTTTTTGGGTCTTTGTTGCACAGGCACAGCATTGTGCTTCTGTCTATAGTGCCATGTTGGCCGACATTTTTTTTCTTTAACACTTTAAAGAGGTCTTTTGCAGTATATTTGCCCAATGAAATACATCATTTGATTTCCTGACTGCTGCTTCAATGGGCATTGATTGTGGATCCAAATAAAATGTAACCCTTGACAACTTCAATATTTTCTCCATTTATCACGACATTTATTGGTCCAGTTGTGACGTTTTTGTTTTCTTTATGTTGAGATGTACTCCATACTGAAGGCTGTAGTGGTTGATCTTCATCAGTAAATGCTTCAAGTCCTCTTCGCTTTCAGCAAGCAAGGTTGTGTCATCTGCATATTGCAGGTTGTAAATGAGTCTTCCTCCAATCCTGATGCCATGTACTTCTTCATATAGTCCAGCTTTTTGGAGTATTTGCTCAGCATGCATATTGAATAAGTAAGGTGAAAGGATACAACCTTGATGCACACCTTTCATGTAGCATCCCTTTGTTCTGTTGGAACGACTGCTTCTTGGTGTCTGTACAGGTTCCTCATGAGCACAATTAAGTGTTCTGGAATTCCCATTCTTTGCAATGTTATCCATAATTTGTTATGACTCACACAGTTGAATGCCTTTGCATAGTCAATAAAACACAGGTAAACATCTTTCTGGTATTCTCTGCTTTCAGCTAGGATCCATCTGACATCACCAATAATATCCCTCATTCCATGTCCTTTTTCTGAATCTGTCTTGAATTTCTGGCAGTTCCCTGTTGATGAACCACTGTAACCAATTTTGAATGAACTTCAGCCAAATTTTACTTGCGTGTGATATTAATGATATTGTTCAATAATTTCCACATTCTCTTGGATCATCTTTCATTCGAATGGGTCTCTTCCAGTTGGTTGGTCAGGTAGCTGTCTTCCAAATTTCTTGGTATTGACAAGTGAACATCTCTAGTGCTGCATCCATTTGTTGAAACATTTCAATTGATATTCTTTCAATTCCTGGAGACTTTTTTTTTTTTTGCCAATGCCTCCAGTGCAGCTTGGACTTTTTCCTTCAATACCATCAGTCTTAAGCATATGCTACCTCCTGAAATGGTTGAATGTTGACCAATTCTTTTTGGTACAGTGACTCTGTGTATTCCTTCCATCTTCTTTTGGTGCTTCCTGCACTGTTCAATATTTTGCCCATAGAACCCTTCAGTGTTGCAACTCTAAGAGTGAATGTTTTCTTCAGTTCCTTCAGCTTGAGAAATGCTGAGCTTGTTCTTTTTTGGTTTTCTAACCCCAGCTCTTTACACATTTCATTATAATTCTTTGTCTTCTGGACCTACCCTTTGAAATCTTCTGTTTAGTTCTTTTACTTCATTATTTCTTCCATTCACTTTAGTTGTTCTACATTCAAGAGCAAGTTTTAGAGTTTCTTTTGACATCCATTTTGGTATTTTCTTTCTTTCCTGTGTTTATAATGACCTTTTGCTGTTTTCATGTATGGTGTCCTTGATGTCATTCCACAACACCTGTGGTCTTCGGTCATTAGTGTTCCATGGA
This sequence comes from Elephas maximus indicus, assembly GCF_024166365.1. Taxonomy (NCBI): domain Eukaryota; kingdom Metazoa; phylum Chordata; class Mammalia; order Proboscidea; family Elephantidae; genus Elephas; species Elephas maximus. The sequence continues at coordinate 81,481,136 of NC_064846.1, read as the reverse complement.
TCAGATGTATCCTTGAGATAGTCTCTAAATTCAGATGGGATATACTCAAAGTTATATTTTGGCTCTGGTGGACTTTTAAAAAATTTCTTCTGTTTCAAATTGAATTCGCATACAAGCAGTTTGATGATGTGTTCTGTAGTCATCCCTGCCTTGTTCTTTCTGATGATATTGAGCTTCTCCATTGTCTCTCTTCACAGGTGTAGTCAATTTGATTCCTGTGTATTCTGTCTGGTGAGGTCCATGTGTATAGTCGCCATTTATGTTGTTGAAAAAAAGGTATTTGTAATGAATAAGTCTTTGGTCTTTCAAAATTCCGTCATACAATCTCAGGCATCATTTCTATCACCAAGGCTAACTACCAATCCTTCTTCGTTCCCTACTTTTGAATTCCAATCACCAATAATTATCAATGAATGTTGTACCAGCCGTATACTCACACTGTATGTAGAATTATCTTTCATGTTTATACCTGCATAATAGATACAGCTGAAAAGGGGCTTTGTTGTGGAATGTAATGTTATAGATATTGTTTCAATGTTTTAAACAATTTTCTTCTCAGGATAGAAAAAAAATTTTAATTTCCCAAACATAAATGTATTTTGATCAACACTGAACTTGAAATTAAGGAGCTGAGTCATCCAACTATTACTTTTTGCCAGAGTTTGATGTTGGGGAAGAGGTGAATCCAGGTTTTATTTATTTATTTAGTCTTTTTTAAGTCATTCCCAGCTGCATCTTCTTCTCTTCACACCCACATTCTTTTCTGAGTAGGGAAAAGAAAAGGAGATGGAGAAGGGAAGGCAAGAGGTGGAAGGTGTAACTTAAGTCAGAACTCTACCAGGGCTGTATCGACCCTCTTAGAAGAGAAAGGACGTGAAAGGGCTAAAAGATCAGTAGCACTTTTTGGTGATAAGGTTAAACCTGCCTTTTACTGCATTAAAAAAAAAAAAAAACTTGTTTTTCTTTGTAAAGATTTTTCTATGCTTTGAATTGACTTTTTTCTTTTTTAAAAATTTTATATTTATAACAAAATTTGCCATTTTAATCATTTTAAGTGTACAAAGCAGTGACATTATTATATTCACCATGTTGTGCAACCATTACTACTATTTCCAAAAATTTTTCACTGTTCCAAACAGAAACTCAGTACCTCTTAAGCAATAATTCCCCATTCTTTAGCCCTGAATTGATTTTTAAATGTAAATTATAAGCCTCAGTTTTATGGTATTTTTTCCTCTTAGACATTTAGAAAACCCTAACTCTATGGAATCAATGGTAGCATTATAAGGACCCTGAATTTCAAGTTGTTAGGCTTTGAAACAGTAAGGGCAGGTACTCTGATTATTGCCTCTGTAAAAAAAAAAAAATTTTTTTATCACTAGGATATAATTAATGATACCTCAAAATAAATACACATTTAGCTACATTTTCATAAACTGGAAGAGAATAAGGTTAGCACATTTTAAATGTATGATATTAACTCAGGGCAGATGACACAATTCACTTAATTGTCGCAAAAGGATCACACAGTCAAACAAATCAGATTAGAATTCTCCATCAGCAAAATGAGAAAGAGAATACAACAGAACTAGTTGAAAACTGTACAAAAAAACTCTTTTCAGTCTTGGAATATTCTTTTATTTTTTGTTGCTGTAATTTCTGATGACAATGAAAAGGTTACCATGCAGCTGTGAAAAATAAGCCACTGAGAGGAATTCTAGGTAATTTCACTTTCCATCAAATGTTTTTTGATTCATGAATTAAATTCTCTTTCTCCTTTTTCTCATTAGGTCTTGATTACTGTGCCAGCTGTCTACAGAACACTCTATGAAATGAAAGAGGATGCCATCGAATTGATTCCGACTCATAGCAACCCTGTAGGACAGAGTATAACTGCCCCATTGGGTTTCCAAGGCTGTAATCGTTATGGAAGCAGACTGCCGCATCTTTGTCCTGTGGAGTGGCTGGTGGGTTCCAACCAACCACCTGTCGGTTAGCAGCCGAGCACTTAACCACTGCACCACCAGAGCTCCTTAGTGGTCCACTGACAACTTTCAAATCAACTTTCACTTTTTCCATTTTTACTTATTTTTAAAAATTCTCCTTTTTTTGAGAAAGTAGGAGTTGAGGACTCAAACTTCACTTAGGGTCTTCTGTACTTTCCTTCTCTCGGTATATCTCCTCACAGATCTTGCATCCACTAACAGAAGCACACAAACTGCTACTTTCCTACTGTCACAAATAGCCACCAGTCATCAGGCTCTGATGATTCAGTCATGAATCAGTAGAAATATGCTAATATTTCAAGGCACATACTGACTAAAGGGAGTAATGACTAAAGTAATGACTAAAGGGAGGCATTGAGGACTAAGGTACGCCTGACCCAAGTTATGGTATTTTCAATTGCCTCATATGCATGGGAAAGCTGGACAATTCATAAGGAAACCCCAAGAAGAATTGATGCCTTGATGGTTTGGCAAAGAATATTGACTATACCATGGACGGCCAAAAGAATGAACAAGTCTGTCTTGGAAGAAGTACAGCCAGAGTACTCCTTGGAAGCAAAGATAGGGATGCTCCATCTCACATAATTTTGACATTATCAGGAGGGACCAGTTCCTGGAGAAGGATATCATGCTTGGTAAGTTATAGGGTCAGCAAAAAAAAAGGAAGACCCTCAATGAGATGGATTGACACAGTGGCTCCAACAATGGGCTCAAACATAAGCACAACTGTTTGGAAGGTGCAGGGCTGGGCAGTGTTTCGTTCTCTTGTACAGTGGGTTGCTATAAAAATTTTTTTTTTTTGCTATAGTCTCTTCATTTTTCCTGATGATTTTTGAATGTACCTCACAGTTTTCCTGTACATCAAATTCTCTGCCAACATCTTCAGCAACATCAATAGCAAATATTGGTTGAAAAGATAAAACTTGAATATTCACGTTAATAACCTTTCAAACACCTGGCCTTGTAATACAGGACCCTCTTAATATAAACATCTTTTATATCTCTTTCATTACTCTACCTGCTGCAATCTGCTTGTCTCCCCCATACAACTGCTTTTTTCAAAGAATCTCTTAATCATCCAGTTCTGTGGCTTTTCAATCTTCTTTCCACCCAACCTCTATGAGACCATTGATATAACTCTTCTTTCTTCTCAAGTCTCTTTCCTTCATTTTAGTAATACAATACTATTCCAATTATATTTCTGAATGTTCTTTAAATGGATCTATTTTCTCCTCCAGCCCCCACATTTAGATATTCCTCAACACACAATACTTGGCCATCTTCTTTTCTTTCTTTCTTTTTTTTTTTTTTAATTTTCTTACCTAATTACACCTTTTATTTCTATGGCTTGGTATTTTTTGGCCTTGATGTGGGTGACTCCCATATTTCCTCTTGTGTCTTAATTCCTCTTCTGATTTCCAGGCCCATATTATTCAAGGACCTGCTGGACAGCTTTGAATGGATGTTCTACCATCATCTAAAGCTGAACACATGCAAATCTCGATCCATCCTAGTTCATTAACCTATCCATTTAATGTAATGCCAGTGAAAATCCAGAGTGCATTTTGTGAGGTGGCTTGGGGAATAGTATGTCTAAACAATTTTAAAGTTCATCTAGAAGGATGAGTGTACTACTAGCCCTACCAGATATTAAGATATATTATAAAACCACAGTTGTAAACAATCAGATCAATGTAAAATAATGGAAACTCCAGAATTTGACCTGTGTGCGTGTATGCATCCATATCCGTATATATTCACGTACACTTAAAATAACTGGAAGAAGGATAGATAGTGTAGGGCCAACTGACTAAGCATTTGGAAAGGTAAAATTAGATTTGTTTTAATACATCTTAAAGCAAAATAAATTCCAGGTGAAGTAAATACCAAATTGTGAAGCCATAAGGATACCAGAAGGGGCATATTAAAGTAATAGTAGTATAAGGGAGGAGTTTTTAATCATGACATCAAAGACACAAACCATAAAGGAAAGGATTGGTAGATTTGACAACATAAAAATTACAAACAAAAATTCTGACCTTATATAACCCCAAAGGCCAAATTGAAAAGTAATCAATAAACTGGAAAATGTAGTATATCATGAATAGGGCTGTTTAACATTAATAAAATAAAAAGTAACAGAATGGACAAAGGCAAAATTCTTATTCTATCTGTCTTTCTCTTATACACACATGCACAGATAAAACAAGTATATATAAAATGTCCAGAAAAGACAAATGCATGGAGACAGAAAGCAGATCAGTTGTTGCCTGAGGCTGGAGATTGTGAGTGAAGACCGACTACAAACAGAATTAAGATAAACTTTTGGATGAAAACGTTCTAAAACTCGAGTTTGGTTGTACAACTACAAAATTTTATGAAAATCATTGAGATTATACACTTACAATGGATGCATGTTATGGTGTGTAAATTAGACCACAATAAAGCTGGTAAAATTTTTCAAAGGCATCAGAGGATAACTGTCTCTATGTCTGAAGTCAAATGAAACATACGTCTTATAGATAAATGGCATAATTACATGTTATTTTTTGAATTCCCGTTTAGGGAGACATCACAAAGTCTTATAAAGATAATCCAGTCTAATTTTCTTTTTTTTTGCAGACAGGAAAACTAAAACCCAATGAGTTAAATTCTTCCCCTCAAATCACATAATCCACTAATGAAAGTTCTAGGACTTGCACCCAGATTGCCTGACTACTAGTAGCCTGGCGTTCAGTACACTTTACTATAGTCTTTCATGACAGTGTACCTATAATGCTCTATAATTAAATTGACTAGAATTCCAATGAAATAAAAACAATCATTTACTCAACCATAATTTATGGATTGGTGTAATAAGCAACATTTCCAAATGTGGGAAATCACTATTGTGGTAGATGAATGCCCCTGGTTGTGATGTCTTGATGTGGAAGACTGTTTAGGTGGAAGCATTAAAAATGAATCTATTTCTTTTCAAATGCTTGGCCAAATGTTTTGAATACTTTGGATTTGATATACTGTAAGCTGAAAAGCAACAAAAATGCATCAAATTTACATGCATTATTATTAGGAGGTGCAGCATATAAAGTACCTTGAGAGCTTTCTTCAGACAAACAGATAGATACTTCATCATTTCTGTCATTATCCTCTCCAATATCAGGCCCAGCTTCCTCTCCTGGTGTGAGCGCAGACAAAGATCCAGACTCAGGCTGCTCAGAGAAATCAGCTGGGCCTCCTCTTGGAGGTGGAACTTCAATTCCCATTAAACGATACTTCCTTCTTCGATTCCCAATCCAAGTCTTTATAAGAGAAATATAAGAGAAAGTTTTGAAATCATAGAAAGTTTAGCAGTTCTGGCCATTAAAATAATTAATGGATTCTGTGTAAAATATGATTTAGAAAGGGTAAATAAGTACTAGAACAATGACATTTTTATTACCATTTAATATGTTATAATAAAATAATTGCTTTCCTTTAAAATCTTATTAGCAGAAATATGATATTTATCTAAATATAGACTTTCAAAAAACATGAAATCCATTAACAGTTCACATTTACTTTTGCTCTTTTTTTTCCTGGAGAAAATAATCCACCAAATCTTTCAACAGAAAAATGAATTGGTTATTTTCCCAAAGGAATCATGCATACAGCTATAACAATAGCTCATATTCCATTTCTAATCTTGCCCTTCCTGGGTGAAAATACGATCTCTATTATCTTTGTTTGGCTCTATAATGGTTACCTTACTGTTTCAAGTATTCTGAAATATCATTTTATAGGATTTAGAACCAATTTTTAAAACCTTTCATATTGAAATAATTTTCGAGCCACAGGAAGTTGCAAAGAAGTACAAAGAGGTTCCATGCATCTTTCAGTTTCCCAAAATTTGCTTCTTAAATAGTCATAGCACAATATCAAAAACCGGAAGTTTACATTGTGCTATGTGTGTTTATAGCTCCAATGTCCCTTTATCACATCATTCCTCCTCCTTCCCTTTCTACCATGCCTAACTTCTGGCAACCACTAATCTATTTTCCATTTCCATAACCTTGTCATTTTCAGAATGTTATATAAATGGAATAATACAGCATGTAAACTTTTGAAAGTGGCTTTTTTTTTCACTCAGCATAATTCCCTGGGGGTTCATCCAAGTTGTTTTGTGTTGAAAATAGTTCTTTCTGTTTTATCATTAAGTAGTATACCACAATTCGCTATGTAGAAAAGTTTGTTAACCATTCACCAGTTAAAGGACACTATGATTGTTTCCAGTTTTTGACTATTACATCAATAGTTGCTATGAATATTTGTACACAGGTGTTTTTTTAAACTATTTAAGAAATTATAGTGGTGAAATATATGTAACAAGTTTGCCATCTTAACCATATTTTGGTGTACAATTAGTGACATTAATTACATTCACCATGTTGTGTTACCATCACCACAAACTATTTCAACAATTTTACATCACTCCAAACAGAAACTCAGTATCCCTTTAGCAATAACTCCCATTCCTTCCTCCCCACAGCCTCTGGTAACCACTAATGTACTTTGGTCTCTGTGTGCTTACGTATTCTGGACATTTCATATAAATGGGAGCATACTATATTTGTCCTTTTGTGTCTGATTTATTTCACTCAACATAATGTTTTCAAGGTTCTTCCATGTCATAGTATGTGTACAGATTTTTGTGCAGACATATGTTTTCATTACTGTTGGATAAATACCCAAGAAAGTAATTTCTGAATCATATGATAATTTCATGTTCAATTTTAGAACAAACTTCTAAACAGTGTACCATTTTATGTTCCCACTAACAATGTATGAGAGATCCAGTTAATTCACATCTTTGCCAACATTTGACATTTTCTTTCTTTTTTTCTCTCTTTCTCTTTCTCTCCCTCCCTCCCTTTTTCTCTCCTTCCTTCCCTTCCTTTCCTGTTCTTTTAGGTGTGTATAGTGATATCTCATCTTGGTGTTAATTTGCATTTTCTTAGTGAATAGTGATAGGGACCTGGTAGCAGAATGGTTAAGTGCTCTGCTTCTAACTAAAAGGTAAGCAGTTCAAACCCACCAGCCCCTTTGCAGGAGAAAGATGTGGCAGTCGGCTTCCATATAGATTTACAGCCTTGGGAACCCTATGGGACAGTTCTACTCCATCCTGTAGGATCACTATGAGTGGGAATTGACTGAATGACAATGAGTTTTATTTTGGGTAGTGAATAATAACATTGAACATCTTTTCATATGCTTATCTGGCATCCATAGATGCTCTTCAGTAAACCCATTTTCTAACTTATTTTTGTTTGTTTTTAATGTTGGGTTTTGAGAGTTCTTTATATATGCTACTACATGAGGTTTTTTTTTTTTTGAAGGGGGTCAAAAACGTGGTTTGCAAATATTTTCTTCCAGTCTGTAGCTTGTAGTTTTATCCTTTTAACAGGATCTTTTGCAGAGTAGAAGTTTTAATTTTGATAAGATGCACAGAGTCACAATACCAAAAAGAATTGGTGGACATTCATCCATTTCAGGAGGTAGCATATGATCAGGAACTGATGGTACTGAAGGAAGAAGTCCAAGCTGCACTGAAAGCATTGATGAAAAACAAGGCTCCAGGCATTGACAGAATACCAACTGAGATGTTTCAACAAATGGATGCAGTGCTAGAAGTGCTCACTCATCTATTCCAAGATGTATGGAAGACAGCTACATGACCAACTGACTAGAAGAGATCCATATTTACACCTATTCCAAAGAAAGATGATCCCACCAAATGTAGGAATTATGAACAATATCATTAATATCACACACAAGTAAAATTTTGCTGAAGATTATTCAAAAGCGGCTGCAGCAGTACATACACAGGGAACTGCCAGGAATTCAAGCCTGATTCAGAAGAGGACATGGAGCTAGGGATATCATTGCTGATTTCAGATGGATCCTGGCTAAAAGAACACCAGAAAGATGTTTGTCTGTGTTTTATTGACTATGCAAAGGCATTCGACTGTGTGAATCATAACAAATTATGGATAACATTACGAAGAATGGGAATCCAAGAACACTTAATTGTGCTCATGAGAAACCTGTACATAGATCAAGAGGCAGTTGCTCAAATAGAACAAGGAGATACTGCGTGGACCAATAAGTAACATCATGATAAAAAGAGAAAAGAATGGATCCACAATCAATACCCATGGAAGCAGCAACCAAGAAATCGTGTGACACATTGCATTGGGCAAATTTGGTGCAAAAGACCTCTTACAAACTGTTAAAAAGCAAAGATGTCACTTTAAGGACTAAGGTGCTCCTGACCCAAACCATGGTGTTTTCAATCACCTTATATGCGTAGGTAAACTGGACAATAAATAAGGAAGGCCAGAGAAGTATTGACACCTTTAAGTTGCGGTGTTGCTGAAGAATATTGAATATACCACGGACTGACAAAAGAGCCAACAAATCTGTCTTGGAAGAAATACAGCCAGAATGCTCCTTAGAAGCAAGAATGGCAAGCCTACGTCTCACATACTTTGGACACGTTATCAGGAGGGATCAGTTCCTGGGAAAGGACATCATGCTTGGTAAAGTAGAGGGTCAACGAAAAATGAAGAAGACCCTCAATAACATGGATCGACACAGTGACTGCAACAACGGGCTCAAGCATAATAACGATTGTGAGGACTGCTCAGGACCCGGCAGTGTTTCCTTCTGTTGTACATAGGTTGGTATGAGTCAGAACTGACTGGATGGCCCCTAACAACAGGAACAAATCTCTGACTTTTTTCTTTTATAGAGTGCATTTTGGGTGATGTAAAAAAAAAAAGAAGAAGAAAATTTTCTTCTTTTTTTATCCAAGAAATTGTCATCAAGGCCTATGTCCTGAAGATTTCCTCCTATGTTATCTTTTAAAAGCTTTATAGTTTTATGTTTTACATTTAATCTATGATCTATTTTCAATTTATTTTTGTATAAGGTGTAAGGTTTAGGTTGAGGTTCATACCACCACTCCCATGGATATCTAATTGCTCCAGCACCATTTGTTGAAAAGACTATCCTTCCTCCATTGAATTGCTTTTGCAACTTTGTGTAAAAAATCAGTTGGTCATGCTTTATTGGGGCTGTTTCTGGGTTCTCTATTCTGTTCCATTGATTTACGTGAGTGTCCTTCTACCAATATCCCTCAGTCTTGATTATTATAGCTATAGAACAGACAAGCAAAAAAACCAAACCCATAGCCATTGAGTCGATTGTAGCTATATAATGTCTTAAAATCAGGTTCCTTTCACTTTTTCCCCCAGAATTGTTTCAGCTATTCTTGTTACTTTACCTTTCCATATACATTTTTTAATTATCTTGTCCATACCTTCCCCTCCCACATAAAAATCTCGCTGGGATTTTGACAGGAATTGTATTAAAACTACATGTCAATTTGGGGAGAATTGACATCTTTACTATGTTGAGTCTTCTAATCCATGAACAGAGAATGTCCATTTACTTAGAGCTTCTTTGATTTCTTTCATCAGCATTTTGTAGTTTCCAGCATACAAGTCCTGTACACGTTTTGTTAGATTTACCCTTAAGTATTTGGTATTTTCTAGTGATTGTAAAAGGCAGTGTACTTTTTGGATTAATTTGTCTTCTTCTCCTTCTGTATTACCTTTAAAAAAATTATGTTATTGTTGTTGAGAATATATACAGGAAAACGTACACCAGTTCAATAGTTTCTACAAGTACCATTTAGTAACAGTGATTACATTCTTTGTGTTATGCAACCCTTCTCACCCTCCTTTTCTGAGTTGTTCCTGTCACATTAACACAAATTCACTGTTCCCTAAGGTTTCTGTCTAATCTTTCGAGTTGCTGTTGTCAATTTGATCCCTTATAGGTAGTTCTTAAAAAAGCATAATGCCCAAGGCAGACATTTTTTTTACTAGTTAAGCTAAACTACAGTTCAGTTTTAAGATCACTTCAGGGAATATTTTTGGTTTAAGGTTTAAAGGTTATCTCAGGGCAATAGTTTCAGGGTTTCATCCACCCTCCATGGCTCCAGAAATTCTAGAGTCCATGAGAATTTGAAATTCTATTCTGCATTTACCCACTTTTGATCAGGATTCTTCTATGGAATTTTTTATCAAAATGTTCAGTATTGGTAGCCAGGCACCATCCAGTTCTTCTGGTCACATGACAAAGGAGGCAGTTGTTCACGGAGCCAATTTGCCACACATTCCGCATTCTCCTCCTATTCTTGACTCTCCTTCTTCAGTTGCTCGAGGTGAATAGAGACAAATTCTTGTGCCTTGGATGGCCACTTGCAAGGTTTTAAGACCCCAGGTACTATGCAATGAACTAGGAGATAGAACAGAGGCACTAAACACATTCTTAGGCCAATTAACTGCGACATACCATGAAACCATGACCTTAAGCCCCCAAACCAAGAAACCGAATCCCATGATGATTTTGGTTGTACATAAGCAGCTTCAGCAGCTACTCTTTTTCCTTTTGTCGTTGTTGTGACTATCTATCATACAACTTTTGCCAACTGTATTTTTAATATCCGTTTCTATATGTTCATTTTTAGTATATAGAGATACAATTGATTTTTGTCTTGATTTTGTATCCTGCCACCTTGTTGAATTCACTTATCAATTCTAGGAGTGTTATTGTTGATTCCTTGGGATTTTCTGTGTAGACTATCATGTCATCTGCAAACAGGGACAGTTTTCTTTCTTTTCAATTTATATATCCTTTTATTTTCTTGACTTCTTGGTCTGGCTAGAATTTCCAGTCTATGAGTGGTGAGAGGGGGCAACCTTGTCTTGTCCCAGACCTTAGGGGGAAAATGTTCACTTGTCAAGCATAAAGTATTACATTGTTGTAGGTTTTGGGGGCCTGGAGATTCTGTTTTTGTTTTCTTTTTTTAACACAAGAAAAATAAGTATATAATTTGTCAAAAGGTAATGAATGGTGTGGAAAAGAATAAAGTTGGGTTAGGACAACTAGAATGACAGAGGGTGATGCAATATTATACATACTAATCATTGAAGTTCTCTTTGATAATATCTGAACAGTCATAATCTTAAAATTTTCCCCATAGAGGACCATATCTACCACAGCCTCCACCAGACTGAGTCCAGTACAACGAGGAAAACAAAAATCCTCACAACTGGATCAATAAGTAACATCATGATAGAAAATGTAGAAGTTGTCACTTAATTGTGCTCATATGGAATCTGTACATAGACCAAGAGGCAGTAAGCCCTGCTGCCACCAATGACTGCTCTGATAGGGATCACAATAGAGGGTCCAGGACAGAGCTGGAGAAAAACGTAGAACAAAATTCTAACTCAAAAAGAAAGACCAGACTTGCTAGTCTCACAGAGACTGGAGAAACCCTGAGAGTATGGACCCCGGACACCCTTTCAGCTCGGTAATGAGGTCACTCCTGAGGTTCACCCTTCAGCCAAAGATTGAACAGGCCCATGGAACAAAAGAAGACTAAAGGGGCGCACCAGCCCTGGGGCAGGGACTGGAAGGCAAGAGGGAACAGGAAAGCTGGTAATAGGGAACCCAGGGTTGAGAAGGGAGAGTGTTGACATGTCATGGGGTTGTTAACCAATATCATACAACAATGTGTGTACTAACTGTTTGATGAGAAACTAGTTTGTTCTGTAAACCTTCATCTAAAGTTCAATTAAAAAAAAAAACAACTTGAAGACAAAAAAAATTTCCTCAGAGAAATTATTTTTGAAGTTTTCCAATCAATATATTTATTACTACATTACCTTTTTATTTTTAAAATTTTTTATTGTGGCTCTCTCTCTCTATATATATATAAACATATATTTGCCATTTCAACCATTTTTTCGGGTACAGTGCAGTATTAATTACATTCACCATGTCTGGAACCATCACCACAATTTATTTCCTCACTCCAAACAGAAACTCACTGTGCCTTAAGCAATATCTCCCATTTTACCCTCCTCCCAACTCTCCTTGTTGTTGTTAGGTGCCAATGAGTCTCTTCTGACTCATAGTGACCCTATATACAATAGAACGAAAACACTACCTAGTCCTGCACCATCCTCACACTCCTTGTTATGCTTGAGCCCATTACTGCAGCCATTGTGTCAATTCATCTTGTTGAGGGTCTTCCTCTTTTTCGCTGACCCTCTACTTTACTAAGCGTGATGTCCTTCTCCAAGGACCGGTCCCTCCTGATAACATACCCAAAGTACGTGAGACGAAGGCTCGCCATCCATGTTTCTAAGGAGCATTCTGGCTATACTTCTTCCAAGACAGATTTGTTCCTTCTTCTGGCAGTCCATGGTATATTCAATATTCTTCACCAACACCATAATTCAAAGGCATCAATTCTTCTTGGTCTTCCTTATTAATTGTCCAGCTTACCCATGCATATAAGGTGATTGAAAACACCATGGTTTGGGTCAGGAGCACCTTAGTCCTTAAAGTGACGTCTTTGCTTTTTAACACTTTATAAGAGGTCTTTTCCAGCAAATTTATCCAATGCAACGTGTAGTTTGATTTCTTGACTGCTCCTTCCATGGGTGTTGTTTGTGAATCCAAGTAAAACGAAATCCTTGAGAACTTCAATCTTTTTTCCATTTATCATGATATTGCTTATTGGTCTAAAAACAAACAAACAAAACCTCAAACTTGTTGCCATTGAGTTGATTCTGGTTCACAGTGATCCTATCAGACAGGGTAGAACTGCTGTATAGGGTTTCTAAGGAGCGGTTGGTGGATTTGAACTGCTGACCTTTTGGTTAGCAGCAGAGCTCTTAACCACTAAGCTGCCAGGGTTCCCTTATTGGCCTAGCTGTGAGGATTTTTGTTTTCTTTATGTTGAGGTGTAATCCATAAAGAAGGTTGTACTCTTTGATCTTCATTAGTAAGTGCCTCAAGTCCTATCCACTTTCAGCAAGCAGGTTTGTGTCATCTGCATATCGCAGGCTGTTAATGAGTCTTCTTCCAACCCTGATGCTGCGTTCTTCTTCATACAGTCCAGCTTCTCGGATTATTTGCTCAGCATACAAGCTGAATAAGTATGGTGAAAGGATACAATCCTGATGCATATCTTTCTTGATTTTAAACCACGCAGTAACCCCTTGTTCTGTTCCAATGACTACTGCCTCTTGGTCTATGTACGGATTCCTTATGAGCACAATTAAGTGACAACTTCTATATTTTGTATCATGATGTTACTTATTGATCCAGTCATGAGGATTTTTGTTTTCCTTATTTTGAGGCACAATCCGTGCTGAAAGCTGTATTCTTTGATCTTCATTAGCAATTTTTAAAGTCCGCTTCTCTTTCATCAAGCAAGGTTGTGTTATCTGCATATCGTAAGTTGATAATGAGTCCCCCTCTAACTTTGATACCACGTTCTTCTTCATATAGTCCATCTTCTTGGACCATTTGCCCAGCATACAGATTAAATAAAAAACAACAACAACAAAAAAACAAATCCAGTGCCATCAAGTCGATTCCGACTCATAGCGACCCTGTAGGACAGAGTAGAACTGCCCCATAGAGTTTCCAAGGAGTGCCTGGCAGACTCGAACTGTCCAACCCTTTGGTTAGCAGCCTTAGCACTTAACCACTACACCACCAGGGTTTCCACAGATTGAATAAGTACGGTAAAAGGATACAACAGTGACACACAGTTTTGCTCATTTTAAACCAGGTAGCATCTCCTTGATCTGTTTGAACTACTACATTCTAAAAAAAAAAAAAAAGAGGCTATTATAAATGGAATTTTCCTGATTTCATTTTTGAAGTTCTCTGTTGGTGTAGAGAAATCCAGCTGATTTTTGTATGTTGATCTTGTACCCTGCTACTGTACTGAATTTTTCTATTAGTTCCAGTATTTTTCTTGTGGAATATTTGGGGTTCTTTATCTATAGGATCACATTATCTACGAGTAGGGATAGTTTTACTTTTTTCTTTCAATTTGGATGCACTTCATTTCTTTTTCCTGCCTTATTGCTCTAGCTAGGACTTCCAGCACAATGTTCAATAGGAGTGGTGATAAAGGCATCCCAGCCTTGTTCCCATTCCCAGGGGGAATATTTTCAGCCTCTCTCATTGAGAATGATGTTGGCTGTTGGTTTTGTCTAAGAAAGAACCCAAGCTTGTTGACGTGGAGTCGATTCTGACTCATATTGACCCTATTAAAAAAAATCCATTGCCATTGAGTCAATTCTGACTCATAGCGACCCTATAGGACAGGGTAGAACTGCCCCATAGGGTTTCAAAGAAGCGGCTGGTAGATTTAAACTGCAACATTTTAATTAGCAGTAGAGTTCTTAACCACTGTGCCACCAGGGCTCCCCTTTATTATGTTGAGGAATTTCCCTCTATTCCTATTTTATCGAGTTTTTTTTTTCAGGAATGAGTGTCGGACTTGACTAAATGCCTTTTCTGCATTGATTGAGATGATCATATAATTCTTTTGTTTTATTCTATATGTAGTGCATTATGTTGATTGATTTTCTAGTGTGGAACCATCCTTGCATACCTGGTATGAATCTCACTTGGTTGTGGTGTTTTTGTTTTTATATTATTCTGAATTCTGTTGGTTAGAATTTTGTTGAGAATTTTTTGCATCTATCTTCATGAGACATACTGGTCTGTAATTTTCTGTTTTTGTGGTGTCTTTGCCTGGCTTTGGTACCAGGGTTATGCTGGCTTCACAGAATGAATTTCAGAGTATTTCTTTCTTTTCTATGCTCTGAAGTAGTTTGAACAGTGCCGATGTGTGCTTTTCTCTGAATATTTCATAGAATTGAAAATGAAGCTGTCCGGGCCAAAGCTTTTGTTGTTGGGAGTTTTTGTTTGTTTGCTTTTTGTTTTTACCTCTTCAATCTCTTCTCTTGTTATGGTTCCGTTCAAATTTTTTATCCCAGGTTGTGTTAGTTTAGGTAGGTAGTGTGTTTCTAGAAATTCCTCCATTTCCTCTAGGTTCTCAAATTTGTTGGAGTACAATTTTTCATAATATTCTGTTATGATCCTTTTTATTTCAGTTGGGTCTATTGCAATATCCTCCATCTCATTTCTTATGTGGATTATTGCTTAGTATCCTGTTTTGCTTTTGTAAGTTAGGCCAATGGTTTTTTAATTTTGTTGATCTTTTCAAAGAACCAAGTCTTGGTCTTGTTGATTCTTTCTATTGTTTTTCTGTTCTCTATTTAGTTCTGCTCTAATTTTTTACTGTTTACTTTCTCCTGGTGGCTGTGGGCTTCTTTTGCTGTTCACTTTCTTTTTGTTCAAGTTGTAGGGTTGTTTTCATTTTGGCTCTTTCTTCTTTTTTGATGTGTGTGTTTATTCCTATAAATTGACCTCTGAGCACTGCCTTTACTGTGCCCTAAAGGCTTTGGTATGATGTGTTTTCATTCTCATTTGGTTTCTTGACTGTTGCTTTCTTGGGCATTGATTGTGGATCCAAATAAAATGAAATCCTTGACAACTTCAGTCTTTTCTCCATTTATCATGATGTTGCTTTTTCATCCAGTTGTGAGGATTTTTTGTTTTCGTTATGTTGAGGTGTAATCCATGCTGAAGGCTGTAGTCTTTAGTCTTCCTCAGTGCTTCAAGTCCTCTTCACTTTCAGCAAGCAGAGTTGTGTCACCTGCATACTGCAGGTTAATAATGAATCTTCCTCTCATGCTGATGCCACGTTCTTCTTCATATAGTCCAGTTTCTCAGATTATTTGCTCAGCATACAGGTTGAATAAGTATGATGAAAGAATACAACCTTTATGCACACCTTTCCTAGTTTTAAACCACGCAGTATTCCCTTGCTCTATTTGAACAACTGCCTCTTTGCCTACGTACGAGTTCTGCATGAGCACAGTTAAGTGTTCTGAAATTTCCATTCTTCACAATGTTATCCATAAGTTGTTATGATCCATAGAGCCAAATACCTTTGCATAGTCAGTAAAACACAGATAAATATCTTTCTGGTATTCTCTGCTTTCGGCCAAGATCCATCTGACAGCAGCAATGATGTCCCTCATTCCATGTCCTCTTCTGAATCTGGCTTGAATTTCTGGCAGTTCCCTGTTGATGTACTACTGCAACTGCTTTTGAATGATCTTCAGCAAAATTTTACTTGTGTGTGATATTAATGATATTGTTCAATAATTTCCACATTCTATTGGATCACCTTTCTTTGGAATAGGTGCAAATGTGGATCTCTTCCAGTCAGTTGGCCGGCCAGCTGTCTTTCAAATTGCTTGGCATACAGGAGTGAGCATGTCCAGTGCTGCATCCTTTTGTTGAAACATCTCAATTGGTATTCTGTCAATTCCTGGAGCCTTGTTTTTTGCCAATGCCTTCCATAAACCTTGGACTTAATCCTTTAATACTATTGGTTCTCGGTCATAGGCTACCTCCTGAAATGGTTGAACATCAATTAATTCTTTTTGATACAGTAATTCTGTGTATTAATTCCATCTTCTTTTGATGCTTCCTGAGTTGTTCAATACTTTGCTCATAGAATGCTTCAATATTGTAACTCAAGATTGAATGTTTTCTTCAGTTCTTTCAGCTTGAGAAAAGCCAAGCATGTTCTTCTCTTTGGTTTTCTAATTCCAGGTCTTTGCACATTTTGTTATAATAGTTTATTTTGTCTTCTTGAGCTGCTCTTTTGAAAAGTTTTGTTCAGCTCTTTTACTTCATCATTTCTTCCTCTAGCTATAGCTGCCCTATGTTCATGAGCAAGCTTCACAGTCTCTTCTAACATCCATAAGTATTTGGAATGGGTAAGTTGTTGGTCTTGCAAAATTCTCTCCTGCGATCTCTGACATTGTTTGTATCACCAGGGCCATATTTTCCAACTATTAATTCTTCTTTGTTTCCATCTTTCACATTCCAATCACCAGTAATTAGTGCATCTTGAGTTCACATTTGATCAATTTCAGACTACAGAAGTTAGTAAAAATCTTCGATTTCTTCATCTTTGGCATTAGTGGTTGCTGCACAAATTTGAATAATAGTCGTATTAACTGGTCTTCCTTATAGGCCTACCGATATTACCCTATCACTGACAGTGTTGTACTTTAGGATAGATCTTGAAATGTTCTTTTGTGTCAATGAATGTGACACCATTCCTCTTTGATTTGTCATCTGGCATAGTGTATCATTTTCTGATTCAATATGGCCAATATCTATCTATTCCTTTATGTGTTGCATTTCATTTTTTTTTCTATTGTACTTTAGATGAAGGTTTACAGAACAAACTAGTTTCTCATTAAACAGTTAATACACATATTGCTTTGAGACATTGGTTAACAACCCCACAACTTGTCAACACTCTCCCTTCTCAAACTTGAGTTCCCTATTACCAGCTTTCCTGTCCCCTCCTGCCTTCTTGTCCTTGTCCCTGGGCTGGTGTGCCCCTTTATGGGCCTGTCCAATCTTTGGCTAAAGAGTGAACCTCAGGAGTGATTTAATTACTGAGCTGAAAGGGTGTCTGGGGGCCATACTCTCAGGGTTTCTCCAGTCTCTGTCAGGCCAGCAAGTCTGGTCTTTCTTTTGAGTTCTACATTTTTCTCCAGCTCTGTCTGGGACCCTCTATTTTGATCTCTGTCAGAGAAATCTGTGGCAGTAGCTGGGCACCATCCAGTTTTACTGCACTCAGTCTGGTGGAGGCCGTGGTAGACGTGGTCCATTAGTCCTTTGGGCCAATCTTTCCCTTGTACCTTTAGTTTTCTTCATTTTTCCTTCTCCTGAAGGGCTGAGACCAGTGGAGTATCCTAGATGTCCTCTTACAGGCATTTAAGACACAGAGACTTCTCACCAAAGTAGAATGTAGAGCATTTTCTTTGTAAACTATGTTATGCCAATTGAACTAGATGTTCCCCTAGATCATGGTCCCCACAGCCCTCAGCCCAGCAATTCGGCCCCTCAGGGAATTTGGATGTGTCTACAGAGCTTCCATGACTTTGCCTTGTACAAGTTGTGCTGGTTTCCCCAGTATTGTGTACTCTCTTACCCTTTACCAAAGTAACCAGTTATCTATTGTCTATTTGGTGTTTTCCATCCCCACCCCTCCCCTCCTTGATAACTATGAAAGACGGTTTATTTTTGTGTGCATTTCATTTTTGACAACTTCCAATTTTTCTAGATTCATACTGTGTGCATTCCACAGCCCAATTATTAATGGATGATTGCAGCTGTTTCTTTCATTTTGAATTGTGCCTCATCAGCAAATGAAGGTCCCCAAAGCTGTACTCCATCCACATCATTAAAGCTGACTTTCTTTGAGAAGGTAGCTCTTCTCCAGTTGTATTTTGAGTGCATTCCAACCCGAAGGCTCATCTTCTGGCACTATATCTGTGTTAGTCGTCTAGTGCTGCCATAAAAGAAATACCACAAGTGGATGGCGTTAACAAAGAGAAATTTATTTTCTCACAGTCTAGTAGGTAACAAGTCCAAATTCAAGGCGTCGGCTCCAGGGGAAGTCTTTCTCTCTCTGTTGGCTCTGGAGGAAGGTCCTTGTTCTCAATCTTTTTGTGGTCGAGGAGCTTCTCAGGCGCAGGGACCCTGTGTCCAAAGAATGCGCTCTGCTCCCGGTGCTGCTTTCTTCATGGTATGAGGTCCCCAACTCTCTGCTTGCTTCCCTTTCCTTTTATGAGAGAGAAAAGGTGGTGCAGGCCATGCCCCAGGGAAACTCCCTTCACATTGGATTAGGGATGTGACCTGCGTAAGGGTGGTGTTACAATCCCACCTTAATCCTTCTAACATAAGATTACAATTACAAAATGGAGGAAAACCACAAGATGCTGGGAATCATGGCCTAACCAAGTTAATACACACATGTTTTCAATCCATGACAATATTGAACAATATTTTGCTTCTATTCCTGAGGTTTTCACTGGCCAATTCTTTCAGAATTTGACCACCACGTCCTTCTTCCTAGTCTGTTGTTGTCTAGAAGCTCTACTGAAACCTGTCCACCATGGGTGACCCTCTGGTATTTGAGATGCAGGTGGCATAGATTCCAGCATCACAGCAACTCTCAAGCTACTACAGAACAACAAAAACACAAATGGTGGACGTTTTGGATAGCTTTGTCAAAATGCTCTTCCTTAAACTGAATCAATATCTATTGTTCTATTACTTCTAGGCATTGGTTTTACTCCTTCACTCCAGATCCACATCGCTCCAAACTCCTTGTTCTACATTCCAGCTACCAACTTTGTGAAGGGTAAGATTTTACTTGTTTTCACATTAAACATCCCTAGTCTTTAAATATATGCATCCCATAATCACTCGTGGTGGTGCAAATATATATACATGTAGGTTTTTTGGGGTTATATATATATATTTCCCCATTTTATGTGACTGATGGGCAAATTATCACTCAGCCTCAGATTTATGTGCAAAATGAGAGAAACTGTTTTTAACTCTTTACTCTCCTGGATTATATGTAATCTTACTCCCTTAAGCATAGTTATAAATCTATGGAATTATTCTGTGTCTTCTCAACCAGGACTCCCTATGTAGTGACCCCAAAAACAAAATGGCTATTAAGCATGACAAGTACATTTTCTATGAAAACAATATGAAACTATATTCCAATCTTCTTTTAATTTTAATGTATTTTATTATATATTTTGTTATCCTTTTATGCTATACATAAACGGTACACCTTTCTGTTAACCATTCATTTCACAAATATTTATTGCTACTGAGAAGAACATTATGCTTGGTAAAGTAGAGGGTCATTGAAAAAGTGGAAGAACCTCAACGAGATGGACTGACTCAGTGGCTGAAACAATGGGCTCAAACATAGCAATATTGCGAGGATAGTGCAGGACCAGGCAGTGTTTTGTTTTGCTGTACATAGGGTTGCCATTAGTCAGAACCAACTCAATGGCACCTAACAACAGCAACAACACTGTGTACCAATTACTGCTCTCGTGCAAGAAATGCAGTGGCAAACAAAACAGCATAGTCTGTGTTCTCACGGACCTTAAACTTACACTATCTAATAGAGTCATAGAAAATAAACTTGTAGATAAGCAAATATAACTGACAAATTTTGACCAAGTGTTGTTATGAAGGAAAAGCTGGAAAACGTAGTTATAATGATACAGTGTAGTGAAGTGTTTTCCAAATTTACCTAAACATAAAAATTATTGGAGAAATTAAAACATACAGAACCCTAGGTCTTCCACTGTAAATCCTGATTCAGTAGGTCGGGGATGGGATGAGGTAATCTGGATTTTTTTTTTCTCTTGAATCTAGATTTTTAAGAAGCATCCAAAGTGATGCTTATGATAAAACATACACCGGTGAAGTGTAAAAATGCTAGACTGGGAATAAAGAGACCTGGATTTTAGCCACTGACTGTGTGACCTTGGGCAAGGCATCCCCTTATCTGGTCTCATTTTTCTTAAATATAAAATGAGGACATTGAACTCAATTTCAAGGTACCCTCCAGCTCTGAGTCAAAGTTTATGGCAGATAACAGAAAAATTACTATATTTGTTTTGTGCACAAGTTGCAGGGGTTATATCTAATGCAATAAGAAAGGTCAAAATTACATAAATGAAAACTCTTTTATTTAAATAAATTTCAAATCTAGCCATGCTCCTTTGAAAATAAATATAACCTGAAATGTAAAAACACACATTTTCCATAAAATTCTTTAAGTCTTGAAAAATGTATTTTGAACATTCAAACGTGTTGTTCATACAAACGTTTGATCACACAAGAGTATATTTTGACATATGTTCACTATAACACAAACACAGATGGGAAAGACAGGCATTAAACTGAACTCTAATGAGACAGGGGAGGGGACCAACTTTTAGGAGGGATCTGTGGTACTTCACACTTATTATGCATATATATTACCTCAAAACGACCCTCTGCTATTTATACCCATTTATTATACGTGGAACCTGAAGCCCAGAGACATTAAATAATTTGACCATGCAAAAAAAAAATTTTTTTTTAAATCGTAAGTTCCTTGGGTGAGCTGTATTTTTTCCTTAGCACCTAGAAGAGTCCCGACATGTAATAAGTGCTCAGTTTACCTTTTCAAAATAAGTCAGTAAAAAATAGTCACTAACCTGGGAATGAAATTCCCAAGTTAAAGAAACGAGCACATAATTAATAATACTTAATAAGTTCAAAGGAAAAATATGCCAAGTTTCCTTCTTAGACTTTTCAGGAATACATAACAGGAAAAAAATGAACCTAAAATTTCCAAATTATACCCCACCTAATAATTTTTTTAATGATTAACTTGACATTATAGGCAAAGTTTATTTAGGTCGTCAATGAAGGTGTATTAAATTTTAAAAAATCTAAATAATTCCCTTTAATATCTCAAGAATATATTTAGGTGCAAAAATATCCTCTTTTCATTAACCCATAACCCATTGCCTTTGAGTCGATTCCGACTCATAGAGACCCTATATGACAGAGTAGAACTGCCCCACAGAGTTTCCAAGAAAAATCTGGTGGATTTGAACTGTTGACTTTTTGGTTAGCAGCCGTAGCTATTAACCACTACACCACCAGGGTTTCCCTTCTTTTATTAGTCTACTCAGTATTACAGAAGAGATCCTCTTACAACACATGATTTCATAAAATTGTCTTTTTTCCATGTGCATGCTGGCATGGTGGAAAATCACTAGAAACAAAGGGATAGTAAGCAGTTTCTTATTCTTTCAGTAGGAGTTTTAATTAGTGTTAAAAAACAAACAAAACCATTGCCATCGAGTTTATTCCGACTTATAGTAACCTTATAGGGCAGAGTACAACTGCCCCATAGGGTTTCCAAGGAGCAGTTGGAGGATCCAAACTGCTGATCTATTGGTTAGCAGACAAGCTCTTAACCAGTGTGCCACCAGGGCTCCAGTGTTAAGCAAGAAGAAAATAGTATCATTTCTTCCTCCTTTTTCTGCATATTAGACTTTTCTGTAGAGGTAGAAGTCTCTGCACATCATAATGGCTGAGTGAGAGCTCTGATATCAATCAATGGCTTCGGGAATTTTTTGCAGTAACTTTTTAAAAAATCCCTCGGCATGAAGGAGAATTCCATCTAGGAACAATGTGGATCTCTTTTGTTTCATTTTGGGAGAGTTTGTTTTTAGGAAGACTTTGACCTTACCTGGAAACCCTGGTTGCACAGTGGTTAAGAGCTATGGCTGCTAACCAAGAGGTTGGCAGTTCAAATCCACCAGGTGTTTCTTGCAAACCCTATGGGGCAGTTCTACTCTGTCCTATAGGGTCACTATGAGTGAGAATCGACTCCATTGCAACAGGTTTGGTTTTTTTGGTTTGATCCTATCTCCTCTCTCCTGCAGTATGAAACTCTTGAGGAGGTCCTCTGGCTGTCCATGGAAACGGAAAGCTGCTGTCATGGCACAAGGTGTTTATAAGTACCAGAGGCAGATTGAACACAAACAAAAATGAAAAATTCAGTAGAAGTGTTGAAAAATAAATTTGAGGGTATCTTACTGAAAGTAGAGCAAAAGAACAACCATGACTTAAAATTTAAATCTCAGGTAACAGTTGTGCTTTATGTACACAGAGCAACCAGTCGAGATTGGAGGAGATTAGAAGATTACACAAAAGGTTTCTTCAAGTTATTGGAACTATTAGAATACCAAATGTGTGGAAATGTATTGAGAGGACATATATACAACTGGGAAAGGGTTTGAGGATAAATTAGTAACCCAAAACTCGCTGCCATGGAGTCAATTCTGACTCATAATGACCCTATAGGATACAGTATAACTGCCCCATAGGGTTTCCAAGGAGCGGATGGGGGATTTGAACTGCCAACCTTTTGATTAGCAGTTGAACACTTAACCACTGAGCCACTAGGGCTCCAAATTAGTAATAAAACCGTAAAAACCCATTGCCTTCAAGTCGATTCCGACTCATAGTGACCCTATAGGACAGAGTAGAACTGCCCCACAGAGCTTCCAAGAAGCACCTGGTGGAATTGAACTGCTCATCTTTTGGTTAGCAGCTATAGCTCTTAATCACTACAGCACCAGGGTTTCCGAAATTAGTAATAAGTACCTATAAAATTAAACATACCAAAAACAAATACAAAAAATAAGTAAATTATGAGCTCCAGGGAAAAAATGTGCAGGAAAGATATAATAATAATAGCATACAATATAATTCAAAGTGAAAGTATTTACATAGTCATAATAATGTTAACATTAAATATTGAACTAGCTAATATTACAAAATAACTATATTAGAAGGATAAAGAGATAAGAAGCATGCATGTATGTGAAAGGATCAAAGAGGAGTTCCTGAAAGGGCTATAAAACCTCACATTTCACAGTGGAAAATGAATTAACAAGGGCTAATACCGAAATGGAAACTCTGGAGGTGTAGTGGTTAAGAGCTACGACTGCTAACCAAAAAGTTCGGCAGTTCGAATCCACCAGGCAGTCCTTGGAAATCCTACGGGGCAGTTCTACTCTGTCCTATAGGGTCGCTGTGAGTTGGAATCGACTAGACGGCAACAGGTTTTGTTTTTGTTTTTGTTTTTTTAACACTGGAAAAAAAAGAAGTAGATATATAAACATGGATGACAAAGACTTTTGACTGTTCACCAGTATCTGTTCCCCCCATTGGCCAGAATAATAGAATAGTTAGGTGAGTAAATGGCTGGTTGCCCACAGTAAAACTACACTTCCACCTTTCTTTGCAGTTAGGTATGACTATGTGACTAATATTTAGCCAATGGCATATAAATAAAAGTGTTTTGTAGCAGACCTGCTAATCCCCTTTAAAAGATAGGCAATATAAGCCGTTTGTCCCTTCTTCCTTCCTCTCCCAGACATGCTGTCTGGAATATAAATGTCATTATTTTGGAGTTTGAAGACAAAATGGTAAGGTGGAAGGCACCTGAGTGTCTGAGGACATCATAGCGCAGAACTGACATACCAGCTGTAAACTGTATACCTTTGAACTTAAACAATGAACAGAAATATTTTGACTAAGCCAGTTATTTTGAGTTTTTATGTTATTCACTGTCAAACTTGATTCTAATTAATGTAGCTCATTATTCATGCTGTTAGCTGCCGTTGAGTCAGTTCCGACTCAGAGTGACCCTATGTACAACGGAACGAAACACTGCCCAATCCTGCGCCATCCTCACAATCATTGTTATGTTTTAGCCCATTGTTGCTGCAGCTGTGTCAATCCATCTCGTTGAGGGCTGTCCTCTTTTTTGCTGACACTCTACTTTACCAAGCATGATGTCCTTCTCCAGAGAATGGGCCCTCCTGATAACATGTCCAAAGTTATCTGAATCAAAGTCTCGCTGTCCTTGCTTCCAAGGAGAATTACAGCTGTACTTCTTCCAAGACAGATTCGTTTGTTCTTCTGGCAATCTATGGTATATTCATTATTCTTCACCAACACCATAGTTCAAAGGCGTCAAATTCTTCTTCGGTCTTCCTTATTCACTGTCCAGTTTCCACATGCGTATCATGGCTTGGGTCAGGCCCACCTTAGTCCTCAAAGTGACATCTTTGCTTTTTAATACTTTAAAGAGCTCTTTTGCAGCAAAGTTGTCCAATGCAATGCCTACTTTGATTTCTTGACTGCTGCTTCCAAGGACATTGATTGTGGATCCAAGTAAAATGAAGTCCTTAGACAACTTCAATATTTTCTCCATTTATCATGATTTTGCTTATTGGTCCAATTGTGAGGATTTTTGTTTTCTTTATGTTGAGGCGCAATCCATTCCAAAGGCTGCAATCTTTGATCTTCACCAGTAAGTGCTTTAAGTCCTCTTCACTTTCAGCAAGCAAAGTCGTGCCACCTTCATATCCTGGGCTGTTAATGAGTCTTCTCCAATCCTGATGCCCTGTTCTTCTTCATATAGTCCAGCTTCTCGGATTATTTGCTCAGCATACAGATTGAATAGGTATGGTGAAAGAATACAACCCTGATGCACATCTTTCCTGACTTTAAACCACACAGCATCCCCTTATTCTGTTTGAACGACTGCCTCTTGGTCTATTACAGGTTCCACATGAGCACAATAAAGTGTTCTGGGCCTTTCATTCTTTGAAATGTTGTTCATAATTTGTTATGATTCACAAAGTTGGATGCCTTTGCATAGTCAATAAAACATCTTTCTGGTAGTCTCTGCTTTCAGCCAGGATTCATCTGACATCAGCAATGATATCCCTTGCTCCATTTCTTCTGAATCCAGCTTAAATTTCTGGCAGTTCCCAGTCGATGTAATGCTGCAACTGCTTTTGAATGATACTTAGCAAAATTTTACTTGTATGTGATATTAATAATATTGTTCAATAATTTCCACATTCTGTTGGATCACTGTTCTTTGGAATGGCCACAAATATGGATCTCTTCCAGTTGGTAGGCCAGGCAGCTGTTCTCCAAATATTTTGGCATAGATGAGTGAGCACCTCCAGTGCTGCATCTGTTTCTTGAAACATCCCAGTTGGTATTCCATGAATTCCTGGAGCCTTCTTTTTTGCCAATGCCTTTTTTTGTTTTTTCAGTGCTGCTTGGACTTTTTTCTTCAGTAGTGTTGGTTCTTGATCATATGCTACCTCCTGAAATGGTTGAAAGTCGACCAATTCTTTTTGTTACAGTGACTCTGTATACTCATTGCTTCCATCTTCTTTTGATGCTTCCTGTGTCATTCAATATTTTCCCTATAGAGTCCTTCACTATTGCAACTCGAGGTTTGAATTTTTTAAATAATTTTTCTTGTGCTTTAAGTGAAAGTTTACAAATTAAGTCAGTCTCTCACATAAAAACTTATATATACCTTACTACATACTCCCAATTACTCTCCCCCTAAAGATACAGCCCACTCCCAACCTCCACTCTCTCTTTTCTTTCCATTTCGCCAGCTTCTAAACCCCTCTACCCTCTCATCTCCCCTCCAGGCAGGAGATACCAACAAGGTCTCAAGTGCCCACCTGATCCAAGAAGCTCACTCCTCACCAGCATCCCTCTCTAACCCATTGTCCAGTCCAATCCATGTCTGAAGAGTTGGCTTCGGGAATGGTTCCTGTCCTGGGCCAAGAGAAGGTTTGGGGGACATGACCACCGGGGTCCTCCTAATCTCAGTCAGACCATTAAGTCTGGTCTTTTTATGAGAATTTGGGGGCTGCATCGCATTGCTCTCCTGCTCCCTCAGGGGTTCTCTGTTGTGTTCCCTGTCAGGGCGGTCATCGGTTGTAGCTGGGCACCATCTAGTTCTTATGGTCTCAGGATGATGTAGTCTCTGGTTCATGTGGCCCTTTCCGTCTCTCAGGCACATAATTACATTGTGTCCTTGGTGTTCTTCATTCTCCTTTGATCCAGGTGGGTTGAAACTCATTGATGCATCTTAGATGGCCGCTTGCTAGCGTTTAAGACCCCAGATGCCACTCTTCAAAGTGGGATGCAGAATGTTTTCTTAATAGATTTTATTATGCCAATTGACTTGACCATGGTTCCCAAACCCCTGCCCCTGCTTTGCTGACCTTGGAAGCATCCAGTCTATTCAGGAAACTTCTTTGCTTTTGGTTTAGTCCCGTTGTGCTGACCTCCCCTGTATTGTGTGTTGTCTTTCCCTTCGCCTAAAATACTTCTTATCTACTATCTAACTAGTGAATACCCCTCTCCCAACCTCCCTCCCTCCCCCCCTTATAACCACAAAAGAGTGTTTTCTTCTCTGTTTAAACTATTTCTCAAGTTCTTATAATAGTGGTCTTATAAAATATTTGTCCTTTTGCAACTGACTAATTTCACTTCGCATAATGCCTTCCAGGTTCCTCCATAGTATGAAATGTTTCACAGGTTCCTCACTGTTCTTTATCGATGCTTAGTATTCCATTGTGTGAATATACCATAATTTATTTATCCATTCATCCTTTGATGGGCACCTTGGTTGCTTCCATCTTTTGATTATTGTAAACAGTGCCGCAATAAACATGGATGTGCATACATCTGTGTAGAGACTCTTATTTCTCTAGGATATATTCCGAGGAGTGGGATTGCTGGGTTGTATGGTAGTTCTATTTCTAGCTTTTTAAGGAAGCGCCAAATTTATTTCCAAATTGTTTGTACCATTTTACATTCCCACCAGCAGTGTATAATGTTCCAATCTCTCCACAACATCTCCAACATTTATTATTTTGTGTTTTTTGAATTAATGCCAACCTTGTTGGAGTGAGATGAAATCTCATTGTAGTTTTGATTTGCATTTCTCTAATGGCTGATGATCGTGAGCATTTCCTCATGTATCTGTTAGCTACCTGAATGCCTTCTTTAGCGAAGTGTCTATTCATACCTTTTGCCCATTTTGAATTGGGTTATTTGTCTTTTCGTAGCTGAGTTTTTGCAGTATCATGTAGATTCTAGAGATCAGGCCCTGATTGGAAATATCATAGCTAAAAACTTTTTCCCAGTCTGTAGGTTGTCTTTTTATTTTGATGTGTAGGATAGTTTGTCTCCTTTGTGGTTACCTTATTATTTACCCCTATTTTTCTAAAATTTAAACCTAAATTTTATTTCTTTGTATCACCTTATCTTCCTCTCCATATGGAAGATCTGTGACTACTTTTAGTCCCTCTTTTTTGTTTTAATGTTGTCTTCTTTTAGATAATAACATCTTTGCAACCCTGTTTTAAGTGTTTTTTTTAATCTTAATTTATTTTTTTGATTTCCCTCTCTGGGTTGACTTCTGACTGCTCTGCCCAGTGTTTTAATCTTGGGTTGATACCTGATAATATTGATTTTCTAACCAAAGAACTCTCTTTAGTATTTCTCGTAGTTTTGGTCTGGTTTTTACAAATTCCCTAAACTTGTGTTTATCTGGAAATGTCTTAATTTCACCTTCATATTTAAGAGACAGTTTTGCTGGATTTATGATTCTTGGCAGGCAATTTTTTTCCTTCAATTTTTTATATATGTCATCCCATTCCCTTCTTGCCTGCATGGTTTCTGCTGAGTAGTCTGAGCTTATCCTTATTGGCCCTCCTTTGTAGGTGACTTTTCGTTTATCCCTCGCTGCTCTTATAATCCTCTCTTTATCTTTGGTTTGGCAAGTTTAATTATAATATGTCTTTCTTACTTTCTTTCAAGATCTACCTTATGTGGAGTTCAATGAGCATCTTGGATAGTTATCTTCTCATCTTTCACAATATCAGGGAAGTTTTCTGCCAACAAATCTTTGGCAGTTCTCTCTGTATTTTCCGTTATCCCTCCCTGTTCTGATACTCCAATCGCTCGTAGGTTATTTCTCTTGATAGAGTCCCACATGATTCTTAAGGTTTCTTCATTTTTTTAAATTATTTTATCTGATTTTCTTCAAATATATTAGCACCAAGTGATTTATCTTCGAGTTCAGAAATTCTGGCTTCAACTCAATTCTGCTCCTCTGACTTTCTATTGAGTTGTCTACTTCTGTAATTTTATTGTTAATTTTCTGAATTTCTGATTGCTGTCTGTCTATAGTTTTTCCAGCTTATTAAACTTTTCATTATGTTCCTGAATGATCTTTCTAATTTCTTCAGTTGCTTTATCTGTGTGTTCCTTGGCTTGTTCTGCATATTGCCTCATTTCCTTCCTGATGTCTTGAAGGGTTCTGTGTATTCAACTTTTCTATTCTATCTCTGGTAATTCCAGGAATGCACTTTCATCTTGAAGATCCCTGGATTCTTTGTTTTGAGAGTTTGTTGAGGTGACCATGACCTGTTTCTTTATGTGACTTGATACTGACTGTTGTCTCCGAGCCATTTATGAGTTATTGTATTAGTTTATGCTTGCTTACTGTGTCATAGCTTCTCGCTTTGTTTTGTTTTGTTATACCCAAATGGGTTGCTTGAGTGAGCTAGCTTGATTATTGTTGCCTTTGGAGCTCTGATATCCTGTCTGCAGATGGCTAGAGCTGTTATCAGATATCTCAGTCTAGGAGTCCATTCAGTTTTCTTGTAGGAATTCAGCTCAGATTTCCAGGTAGCTGATCATCAAGTGTGTGGTACAGGCTCTGTCTTACAGTCTTAGAGGGGCAGGGGTGATTGGTGTATATACCAGTATCTGATTGCAGCAGGCGTTCATTCTCTGAACAAGGCAGGTGGCTGAGAACCGACCCCCGAGTGTCTCTGAGGAAAGCGTGTCCCTGTTTCCTAGAGCGGGCAGGTGGGAGGGTTCTGAAGATGGACCATGGGCACCCAAAGTTTTTGGTTGTAAGGACTGGGAGGTACCAGTTATCCTTGGACCCCATCACGGGTGGCTGGGTGACCTGAGTGGAGTCACCAGTCCTCAGGTCCCTGATGTGGGTAGGAGAGGACCTTGTTTAATAGGCAAAGCAATATCAAACATCAAACACCCTCCTCTTCACTGCACAGCTGAAACAGTTGGAGTCTGCCAACAAGGGCCTATTCTCCTGAAATAGGCTCACACAGGTCCATGCAGAGGGAAAAGTTGCTCAAAGTCCACGGACTGTTTATGCCTGGATAGGTGCCGCTTCTGTCCTGTACTCCCCCAGTTAGTGGAGCTAGCAAATTATCTTTTCCCCCAGTTGCAAATTTTTTCCTTCGCCAAGGCCAGGAGGATGGATCTAAGTGTTCAACAGTGCCTATGTCATGCCCAGAGATTTCAGCCGCTGAAGCCGGCTTGTGGGCGGGGGGTGCTGTAAAATATACACAAGTATTTAGCTTTTGCCAAGAGAGCCGTTCTTCTCTGGTTGCAGAGGTGTGAGTAGGCTGTGTGGCTGGCTGCTTCTCCCTGAGGAAACTGTGGCTGAAAGCTATAGTACCAGCCTGCCACTGCTGCTCTGGGAATGGTACCTGAGGGCTTCCCGTGATTCAGGTCCGGTAGCTTTTCTCCGCTTCTGAACATTCTCTTCCTCCCCCTGCCCCTCGGTTCGTTTTCTAAGCTTGCCTTTGAAGCTCAGGGCTACCAGCTTGTGGCAAATATACTTGTTTCACTTGTTTTTTTGGGTCTTTGTTGTAAAGAAGGCTCACCAGAAGCATCTGTCTATTCCGCCATCTTGGCTCTGCCTCTACATTCAAGGTTTGAATTTTTTCTTCAGTTTTTTCAGCTAAACAAATGCTGAGTGTATTCTATCCTTTGGGTTTTCTGATTTCAGGTCTTTGCACATTATAGTACTTTACTTTGTCTTCTCGAGCTGCCCTTTGAAATCTTCTGTTTAGCTCTTTTACTTCATCATTTCTTCCTTTCACTTTAGGTACTCTATGTTGAAAAGCAAGCCTCATAGTCTCTTCTGAAATCCATTTCGTTCTTTTCTTTCTTTACTGTCCTTTTAATGACCTCTTGCTTTCTTAAGGTATGATGTCTTTGGTGTCATTCAACAATTGGTCTGGTCTTTGGTATTAGTGTTTTATGCATCAAATCTATTCCTGAGATGGTCTCTGAATTCAGGTGAGTATACTCAAGGTTATGTTTTGGCTCTTGTGGATTTGCTCTAATTTTCTTCAGCTTCAACTTGAATTTGCATATGAGCAATTGATGGTCTGTTCCACAGTCAGCCTGGGTATTGTTCTAACTGATGATATTGAGCTTCTCTATTGTTTCTTTCTACATGTGTACTAGATTTGATTCCTGTGTATTCCAGCCTGGTGACATCCATGGGTGTAGTCGCCTTAATTTCTTCTATAACACAGTAGTTGTTGAGCAAGGTGCTGTTCACTTTCCATATATTTAATTTTTTTCCTTGCTTTTTCTGTTACAGATTTTTTAATTTTATGGCTTTATGGGCAGAAAATACACTTTGTAATATTTTTGTTATGGCTTGCTTTGTGGCCTAATGTGTGGTCTGTTCTGAAGAATGTTCCATGTGAGTTGGAAAAGAAAGTATACTTGGCTGCTGTTGGGTGGAGTGTTCTGTATATGTCTATGAGATCAAGTTGGTCGATTGTGGCATTTAGATCTTCCGTGTCTTTTTTGAACTTGTTTCTTGATGTTCTGTCCTTTACTGAAATCTGTATTTTGAAGTCTCCTATTTTTTTGCTATTATTGTGGGGCTGTCTCTTTCTCTTTTCAATGCTGTTAGAGTTTGTTTTAGGTATTTTGGAGCCCTGTCATTGGGTGCATAAATATTTATTACTGTCATGTTCTCCTAGTACATTGACCCTTTAATCATTGTACAATGTTCTTGCTTATCCTTTGTGGTGGATTTTACTTTAAAGTCTACTTTGTCAGAGATTAATATTGCCACTCCTGCTCTGTTTTTGATTGTTGTTTGCTTGGTATATTTTTTCTATACTTTGAGTTTTAGTTTGTTTTTGTCTTTGAGTCTAAGATATGTCTCTTGTAGGCAGCACATAGACAGATCTTGTTTTTTTTTATCCTTTCTGCCACTCTCTGTCTCTTTATTGGTGCATTTAGTCCATTTATGTTCAGCATAATTACTGTTTTTCTTGTTTTTTTTTATTTTGGTGTGTAGAATTGTTAGTTTCCTTTATGGTTACCTTAATATTTACCTCTATTTTTCTAAGTTTAAACCAATCTTTTATTTGTTGATATCACATTCACTTCCTCTCCATGTGAAGGATCTATGACTATGTTATTTAGTCCCTCTGTTTTAATGTTGTCATCCTTTACATATTGACATCTCTGTTTCCCTATTTTCAGTGTTTTGACTTTGGCTTTTTTGTGTGACTTCCCTATCTGGGTTGATATCTGGTTGTTCTGTCCTGTGTTCTAGTCTTGGGTTGTTATCTGATGTTATTGATTTTCTGACCTGAGGACTCCCTTTAGTATTTCTTGAAATTTTGGTTTGGTTTTTACAAATTCCTTAAACTTCTCTTTATCTGGAAATGTCCTAATTTTGCTATCATATTTGAGAGACAGTTTTGCTGGATATATAATTCTTGGCTGGCCACTTTTTTTTCCTTCAAGGCTTTATATATATCATCCCATTGCCTTTTCGCCTACATGGTTTCTGCTGAATAGTCAGAGCTTAGTC
Source organism: Elephas maximus indicus (assembly GCF_024166365.1). Taxonomy (NCBI): domain Eukaryota; kingdom Metazoa; phylum Chordata; class Mammalia; order Proboscidea; family Elephantidae; genus Elephas; species Elephas maximus. The sequence continues at coordinate 81,449,168 of NC_064846.1, read as the reverse complement.
TTATTGACTCTCCTTTGTAGGTGACTATCCTTTTGTCACTAGCTGCTCTTAAAATTCTCTTTATCTTTGGTTTTGGCAAGTTTGATTATAATATGTGTTGGTGACTTTCTTTTGGGATATCCCCTGTGTATGGTTCAATGAGCTTCTTGGATAGATATCTTCTCTTCTTTCATGATATCAGGGAAGTTTTCTGCCAACAAATCTTCAACAAATCTCTCTGTATTTTCTGTTATCCCCCCCTTGATCTTGCACTCCAGTCACTCATAGGTTATTCCTCTTGATAGAGTCCCACATAATTATTAGAATTTCTTTATTTTTTAAAAATTCTTTTATCTGATTTTTCCTCAAATATATTGGTGTCACGTGCTTTATCTTCAGTCTCACTAATTCTCACTTCCATTTCTTCAATTCTGCTGCTATGACTTTCTATTGAGTTATCTAATTCTGAAATTTTATTGTTAATCTTTTGGTTTTCTGTTTATGGATTCTTGCAGCCTGCTGAATTTGTCATTATGCTCTTGTAAAACCTTCTTAAGTTCCTCTGTTACTTTGTCTGTGTGTTCCTTGGCTTGGTCTGTGTTTTGCTTGATCTCCTTCCTGATCTCTTGAACGGCTCTGTGTATTAATCTTTTGAATTCTACCTCTGGTAATTCCAAGAAGTTATCTTCCTCCCTTGGAAACTCTATGGGGCAGTTCTACTCTGTCCTATACAGTTGCTATGAGTCAGAATTGACTCGATGGCCGTGGGTTTTGTATCTTCCTCCAGGAGGTTTCTTGGTGCTTTGTTTTGGTCACTTGCTGAAGCCATTATGGTTTTCCTTCTTATGTGATGTTGATATTGACTGTTGTCTCTGAACCATCAATCCCAGTGCCCCCGCCATCGAGTTGATTCTGACTCATAGTGGCCCTACAGGACAGAGTAGAACTGCCCCACAGAGTTTCCAGGGAGTGCCTGGCAGATTCAAACTGCCGATCCTTTGGTTAGCAGCCATAGCACTTAACCACCAGGGTTTCCGAACCATCAATAAACTATTATATTAATTTATTTTATGTTTGCTTACCATGTCCTAAACCCAGGTGGCATAGTGGCTAAGTGCTATGGCTGCTAACCAAAGGATCGGCAGTTCGAATCTTCCAGGCACTCCTTGGAAACTCTATGGGGCAGTTCTACTCTGTCCTGTAGGGTCACTATGAGTTGGAATCAACTCGACGGCACTGGGTTTGGTTTGGTTTTTGGTACCATGTCCTAGCTTCTTGTTTTCTTTTGATATGCCCAAATAGGCTGGTCGCGTGAGCTACTTTGAGTATTGGCATCTTTGAGGCCTTCATGTCCTATCTCTAGGTGTTTGTAGCTGCTACTAGATATGCGAGTCCAGGAATCCATTTACTTTTCTTGTGTGCTCAGGTGTGCAGATCATAGGTCACCAAGTGTGTGGTGCAGGCTCTCGCCTACAGTCCTACACAAGGAGGGCTACATAGGGGTGACCGGAGCAGGCACAGGTATCTGGCTGCAGTAGGGGGTCAGCTGATGAGCAAGGCAGGGGCCTGACAGCTGACCCTGAGTGTCTGGGTGGAAGGCATGTCCCTGTTTGCTAGAGTGTGTAAGTGGGTGGGTTTCGCAGCAGGACTTTGGCCCCCAGTGCTATTGGCTGTAAGGGCTAGTGAGTACCACTTATTCTTAGACCCCTGTAACAGGTGGCTAGGTGGAGTGGGTGGGGTCACCAGTCCTCAGGCCCCTGACGTAGGTAGGTGCAGGCCCTGCTTAATGGTCAGGGCGGTGTCAAATATCAGGAATCTGCCACTCCTCCTTATGGTTGCTGCAGTTGAAAACAGGCTTCAGGTATATATCCATTTTGTACTGTGCTAGTGAGGGCCTACACTGTTGAAATGGGCCCACTCTGGTCTATGCTGGGGTGAAAGGCATTCAAAGTCTGTGGACCCTGTATGTCTGTGCCTAGCAAAAGGGCTGTGCCTGCCCTGAGTTTCAAGCTTAGGGGAGCTGGCAGAGTATTTTTTCCTGTTTGTTAATTTGTTCCCTCTACAAAACCAGGAGAATGGCTCAGGTGGCACAACAGGGTCTACTTCCTGCCCAGGGGGAACAGCAATTACTGAAGCCAAACCGGGACCCAGAGCAGAGTGAGGAGGGGGGAAGGCAAATGGGAGAGAGGTATTTTCCAAATGGGAGAAGGGTTTTTTTGATCCATAAAGTAGATTAGACCCTTGTACTTATCTTTCACTGATTGAGTGCTGTTTCTCCCTGCTTCTGCAAGCTTGAGCAGACTCTCCACTGCTCTATTTCTCCTGATGTGGGAAAAGTGTCCCAAGCACTACTGCTTGCCTCAGCCCATCAGCACTGGCCCATCCAGCTTGCAGAGTGCCAGTTAGGAAAGTCTGGCAAATCCTCACTGTTTCTAAACTGTCTCTCCCTCCCCCTGCCACTCAGTCCGACTACTTAAGTTTGTCTTTGATGTTCAGGGCACCTTTTGTTGTTGTTGTTAGGTGCTGTTGAGCCAGTTCCGACTCTTAGCAACCCTATGCACAACAGAACGAAACACTGGTCCTGTGCCATCCTTACAATCGTTGTTATGCTTGAGCTCATTGTTGCAGCCACTGTGTCAATCCACCTTGTTGAGGGTCTTCCTCTTTTCCGCTAACCCTGTACTCTGCCAAGCATGATGTCCTTCTCCAGGGACTCAACCCTCCTGACAACATGTCCAAAGTATGTAAGATGCAGTTTCGCCATCCTTGCCTCTAAGGAGCATTCTGGCTGCACTTCTTCCAAAACAGATTTGTTCATTCTTTTGGCAGTCCATGGTATATTCAATATTCTTCACCAACACCACAACTCAAAGGCGTCAATTCTTCTTCGGTCTTCTTTATTCATTGTCCAGCTTTAACATGCATCTGATATGATTGAAAATACTATGGCTTGGGTCAGATACACCTTAGTCTTCAGGGTGACATTTTTTCAACCTAGATTGTCATATTAATTGATTCACTTGTTTTTTGGGGTCTTTGTTGTAAGAGGGACCACAGGAAGCATCTGACTACTCTGCCGTCTTGGCCCCAGCTATCCCCAGTCTTATTTTGAGTGTCTTCCAACCTGAGGGGTTCATTTTACGTCAGTGTATCAGACAATCTCCCACTGCTATTCATAAGGTTTTCACTGGTCAATTTTTTCGGAAGTAGACCCCGCCAGGTCCTTCTTCCTAGTCTGTCTTTGGCTGGAAGCTCCTCTGAAACCTGTCCACCAAGGGTGACCCTGCTAGTATTTGAAATACTAGTGACAGTATTAGCAACAGGCAAAACACCACAGTAAGACAAATTGACAGATACATGTTGAATATTATTCATGTTGTTGTTGTTGTTAGGTGCCACTGAGTTGTTTTGACTCATAAAGACCCTATGTACAACAGAACAAAACACTGCCCAGTCTGATGCCATCCCCACAATCATGGCTAAAGGGTCATATGTCAATTCTAATTTTAGTTTTTTGAGGACCTGCTACATTGTTTTCCACGACAGCTGTACCATTTTGCATTTCCACCAGCTGTGGATAAGTGTTCCAATTTCCCCACATCCTTCCCAATATTTGTTATTATGATTTTTTTTATCTTAGCCATCTTAGTGGGAGTGAAATGGTATCTCATTGTGGTTTTGATTTCCATCTCTCTAATGGCTAATTATGTTGAGCATATTTCCATGTGTTTGGTGTCCATTTGAATACCCTCTTTAGTGAAATATCTATTCAAGTCCTTTGTCCATTTTATGATTGGGTTGTCTTTTTCTTGTTGAAGTTGTTGAAACTTTATATATATATTGAGAAAAAAAAAAAGAGAGAGACCTGCCTATGGGCATGGCTGAGAGGAGACTGTCCTGATCAAAAAACTGTATCCTGAGTCGTTCCTGAACCTGAATTGTAGCGTGTTACTTCCCTAATAAACCCCATAACTTCAAGTATGGTCTGTGAGTTCTGTGTGACCATTGCAACAAATTATCAAACTCAGCAGAGACGTAGAAAGTTCCGTGGGAGGGACAGTTGATGTCAGATTTGGTAGAAACGTTAGAGAGAGGAGGTATGTCTGACAGCTGCCTCCTAAGAATCAGCCCTGGGCTATTGATCTTAATTCTCCTTCCTCCTTGTGAAGTTAGACAAGGAGGTCAGACACCCCTGCCACACCGTTTTTATACACTGTGTATCTTTTTAAATAATATTTTATTGTGTTCTCAGCGAAGGTTTACCCAGCAGTTTAGGTTCCCACTCAACAATTTCTATACAAGTTGTTCCATTTTCATTGAGGTTCCATTTATTTATTTTGACTTTTGCTGCTTGTGCCTTTGATATTATATTGGATAATCCATTGTTAAAACTAGGCATGACAGCATTGTCCCTGCATTTTCTTCTGAGAATTTTATGATTTTAGTTAGCAAATTTAGGTCCTTAATCCATTTTGAATTTTTTTTTTTTTTGTATATGGTGTGAAGCATGTATCCTGTTTCATTTTTCTGAATGTGGAAATCCAGTCTTCCCAACACCATTTATTGAAGAGGCTCTTCTTTCCTCATTGAACGGACTTAGCACCCTTGTGAAAAATCAGTTGACAATAGAAGTGTAGCTTTATTTCTAGACTTTGAAGTCTATTCTATTGGTCTATGTGCCCATTTTATTGATTACAGTGGTCATATGTTTTAAAATCAGGAAGTGTGAGTCCTTCTTTGTTTTTCTCTTTCAACATTGCTTTAGCTATTTGGGTCATTTTGCCATTCCATATAAAGTTGAGGATTGGTTTTTCCATTTTTGCAAAGAAGGCTGTTGGAATTTTGGTCTGAATTGAGTTGAATCTATAGATTGGTTTGAGTAGTACTGACATCTTAATAATATTAAGTCTTCCAGTCCATGGACATGGACCATCTTTCCATTTATTTAAGTCTTCTTTAATATCTTCCAGCAGTGTTTTATAATTTTTAGCACATAAACCTTCACATCCTTGGTTAAATTCATTCCTAGGCATTTTATTGTATAAGATGCTGTTGTAAATTGAATCATCCCCCTAATTTCCCTTTTAGATTTCTCATTGTTGGTGTGTAGGTACTGAACTCTTTGTTTGTTGACTTTTTTCCCTGAAACTTTGCTAAATTTCTCTATTAGCTCTAGAATTTTTCACATGGACTCTTTGGGTTTTTCTATATATAAGATCATGTCGTCTGTGAAGAGAGATCACTTTGCTTCTTTTCCAATCAGGATATCTGTTATTTCTTTTTCTTGCCTTATTGCTCTGGCTAGGACTTCTAATGCAATATAATGGAATAAAAGTGGTGAGAGAGGGCACCCTTGTCTTATTCCTGATTTCAAGGGGAAAGCTCTCAGTCTTTCTCCATTAAGTATAATGTCGACCGTTATCATTTCATATATGCCCTGAATCATACTGAGGAATTTCCTTTCTATTCCAATGTTCTTGAGGGTTTTGGAAAAGGGTGTTGGATTTTACCAAATGCTTTTTCTAGATGCGTAGAGATGTTCATGTGGCTCTTTTTCTTTGTTCTATCGATGTGGTGTATTGCGTTGATTGGTTTTCTAATGTTAAATCATCCTTGCATTCCTAGGATAAATCCCACTTGGTCATGGTGCATGACTCTTTAATATGCTGTTGGATTCTGTTTGCTAGTATTTTGTTTAAGCAGTACAATTTCTTATCTATCATTCATTATGTAACATGTGAGATGTATTTCTATTCAGCTTATGTATTTTTTAAACAATTACATTGAGATATATTTCAAATATCATACAATTCACTCATTTAAAGTGTACAATTCAATTTTTTTATATATTCAAAGTTGTGCAACCATCACCACAATCTAGTTTTAAAACATTTTCATAATCCTCCCAAAAAAACCAGTACCCATTAGCCATTACTCCCCATTCTCTCATACTCCCCTCCCACTTCAGCCCCTGGCAACCACTAATCTATTTTATGTCTCTATAACCCACTGCCGTTGAGTTGATTCCAACTTGCAGTGACCCTATAGGACAGAGTAGAACTGCCCAATAGAGTTTCCAAGGAGCACCTGGGGGATTTGAACTGCTGACCTCTTGGTTAGCAGCCGTAGCACTTAACCACTATGCCACCAGTGTTTCCATGATTATAAGAACTTGTTGTTGCTGTTGTTAGGTGTCATCGAGTCAGTTCCAACTCATAGGGACCCTAAGTAAAACAGAACAAAACACTTCCTGGTCCTGTACCACCCTCTCAAGTGTTGCTATGTTTGAGCCCATTGTTGCATCCACTGTGTCAATCCATTTCGTTGAGGGTCTTCCTCTTCTTCTCTGAGCCTCTACAAAGCATGGTAACGTGTCCGAAGTATGTGAGACAAAGTGTCCCCATTGTGGCTTCTAAAGAGTATTCTGACTGTATTTATGTCTCTATAGATAACCCTATTCTGGATATTTCATATAAATGGAATCATATAATATGTAATCTTTTGTGATAGGCTTATTTCACTTAGCATAATATTTGCAAGGTTTATGCATGTTGTACCATGTATCAGTATTTCATTCCTTTTTATGGGTGAATACTATTCCACTGCATGTATATACCACATTTTTTTTAAATCCATTCACTTGATGGTTATTTGGGCTGTTTCCACATTTTGGCTATTAGTAGTGATGTCACTGTGAACATTTGTGTACAAGTTTTTGTGCAGGCATGCATTTTCAATTCTCTTGGGTATATATACCTAGGAGGAGGTCATATGGTAACTCTATGCTAATCTTTTTAAGGAAATGCCAGACTGTTTTCCAAAGAGGCTAAAACATTTTACATTCCCACCAACAGTGTACAAGGATTCCAATTTCTCCACATTGTGGTCGGCATTTGTTATTATACGTCTTTTTTTTTTTTTAATAGCCATCCCAATTTCCTGGCAACTAACAACAACAACAGTGGGTATGAAGTGGTATCTCATTGTGGTTTTGATTTGCATTTCTCTAATAATAACGTCAAGCATCTTTTCATGTGCTTATTAGCCGTGTGTATATCTTCTTTGACGAAATGCTTGTTTTTAAATTGGATTATTTGTCTTTTGAGTTTTAAGAGTTCTTTACATATTTTGGATACAAATCCGTTATCAGATATATGATTTTCAAATATTTTTTCCTGTTCTGTGGTTGTCTTTTCACTTTAGTAATGCTATCATTCGTAGCACCACATGCAGTGTTTTAAAACTTTCATTTATGCCACTTAACAACCACAACATGAAAATTATTGAAAATATCTTACCCGAACTATTTCACAGTCAACATTTAATTCAGTTGCAACTGCTTCAATTTTCTCTCTACAAACAGAGCCCAGGCTTGTCATGCCATTGTCCCAGTACTTCTTAAGAGTGGCTAAGTCTCGGTCACTGAACTGAGTGCGATCCTGTAGCTGTGAAAGAGATTTTTAAAAATCAGGATTATCAAAGGAAAGAATATTATAGAAACAATCATTAGGGTGAGATGTGTTAGGTTACTTTCAACACATAATATTAGCTAAGGTCATTTCATAATTCTTACTCTGTGTTCTCCCATTCTGAAAATGAGCATTTTCATTGCATGTATTTCTATAACATAGAATTAAATGAGTAGAATTTTTTTAACTGATGACAAATAATGTTGATATAAAAAGTTTTAATAACATAAATAATACATGTTAATTGTAGAAAATACAGATAGAAAGATAATTTAAATCACCCACAATCCTGAAAACAACCATTTATTACCATTTTAATATTTATTCTTTTGAACTTCTTCTCTATGCATATACATATTCACATGCACACACTACCCACATTTTAAATAACAATGATAGGATCACACCAGTGTGCTGCCTTTAGATCAATTAATCTAGATTTGCCATATGCAGATCTATCAATATTATCATAAATTAAAAAATAGGAGAAATGTGGGAAGATAAAGTAGCTCTATAAAAATGATTATATTTATGGCTTCAGAAACTTTCATAATGAGCCTGCTGTTTATCTCCAATGTATTCTTTTTAATAATAATATTGTGTTCTTAGATTTTGTGTTCAGTAAACTAAGGGTTACATATTGTTTTAATTTGATTAATTCTGGAGGCATACCTAGGAAGTAAATTAGAAGCATGATATAATAATGACCTCTATCTTGCTGGTAAGGAGTCAAGAAAGGCCACAGGAATCTTTCAGCAGGGCATAGAAAGTCCATGGCAGAGCTAGAAATAGAAATATTTCTGATATTTTCTAGCAGCTTATTCCTATGATGCCTCCAATTATCTCAAGGGGTGGTAAAATTCTAAAAAATATATGTGTGTAATGACAGAGAAAATGAGAGAAGGAGAGGAAAAGCGAGAGCCTGTGAGAATGAACGAGTTGGGGGCAAATGTTGCAAGTCATCCCAGGAGATTTTGTTGCTGCCTTCTGCCTAGGATGACATGGTCTGGCTCCACACAAAGGCTAGACTTTAAATCCTTCCCAGACACATACTGCTTTTAATATTTCCTTTTTAACTTAAATTTAAAATGGAAACTCTCCTAAATCAGCTTTGGGTACCAGTGAAAAATAAAGTATACAACAGGATGTAAATAAATGAGTTAACATGCTTAAAATTGATGTAATACCAAACAATAAGCATAAATTTGTTTTAAAGCTACACTCTTTTAAAAGTAATTTTAGCTACTATGGATAAAAACAATATATGAATTCTTGATTTACTACCCAGAGTTTGAAGCTACATTGAGTAAAGTGTGTCTGACTCGACGGCACTGGGTTTGGTTTTTTTGGTTTTTTCCTAAGAAAGATGATACTGCTTTTTTTCTGCTAAATCTGTTTCTCTTATCTATTAAAAAAAAAAAACCTGATTAGTGACATTATAAGTACTAGTACTAAATTACATGTTCTCAGTAAATGAATCAAAACACACTGTCCAAGTGTTTGTTGTTTTTTTTTTTTTAATCAAGAGGAATAACTCTGGAATGATTTACAAGGGAAAAATCTCATTAGGTGCTCATCCTATATTGATTACACAATGGTTGTGGAGCTAAATTTTCTCAAAATAAAACAGAGCACAAATAATGGTCATAAGGTTCTAGGTAAATTCAGATAATTCATTTTAAAAGCCAACATAAATATTCCTATAATTTTCATTGCACCATTTTTTCCAGTGCAAGCTAGCCTTCATTACTGTCAGAGTGGAAGGAATAACGAACAGAACACCGAACTCACTCAGCCAATTAATTTGTAATTCATTTAGAGGACATCCAAAGCTGCTTCATCCCTTATATTGAACTAAATCAAACCTGATTTGATTTGCTAGAAAAATGTGCTGGGGTCTAAAGCATTAGCAATGCTGAAAATTACCTCTCATGACAATGCTTGTTAAGTAGAAGCTTATGCAAGAGGAAGAGTTATTTTTAAAACTCCTAAGAGCATATTTCAACTAAGAAAATAAATATGGCAATAAAGAACAATTAGTATTAAAACTGTAAATACCTATTTATAAAAGCATAAAAGGAGTACATTGAAAGAAGAAGATGAATTCTTCCCTGAGGAACCCTGAGGTTGAAGTCAGTTTTGTTTTTCTACTGGACTTTAAAGCCACTTTCGCTGCAGCCTAACACCCTGGTTCAAGTGAAGGAGATCTATTAGGGAATTTTCTTGCTGATTTTGTGAAAAAAGTAATTGCCAAGTAACTCTGGTAATCTAGGTGAAACGTGAGGCTTGATCCAAACGACTACGTAATTGTTTTGACTTTATTTGACTTATACTGTTATGCAGTAGACAGAAAACCTTTGACATTTTCACCAGCCTCAAGGGCATCTCTGGCAATATCTTTCTTTTTCTTTTTAAAATAAAACTAGATGAGAAAACTAATGAGATTACATGATGACTATGTATCTCAGTTAAATGTGGAACTGAATTATATATGTGTACTTATTTTTTTTTACTTAAAAGCAGCCCCTCTGGAATGAGAACCATTAAAATTTTCTAACTAATTTCTTCAGCTTGCTCCCTCAGTTTTCCATATGCTGTGTACTACTCAGTCTAGTCCAGATCGTGAGTCCAGACAGTAGCCCACCCTGCCAGGGTTTCAATCTTGTTTCCTGAAGTTTTTTTCATCTTTCCATTAGATAATGAGCTACTTGAGTTCCTGAGTGGTGTAAACTGTCAAGTACTTGACTACTAGCCAAAAGGTTGTCAGTTCAGATCCACACCGATTCACCTCAGAAGATAAGCCTGGCAATCTACTTCCAAAAGGTCAGTCTTGAAAACTCTATGGAACACAAATATTTTGGTTTTGAATAGTCCTTGAGAGTTCATTTCCTAGGTTGGTATCTGGCTGGTATGAAATTGTGTTCTAGACTCAGGCTGTGGTCTGATGTTGTTTGTTCTCAAACCGAAGGACTCCTTTTAATAATTCTTGTAAGTTTGGTTTGTTTTTTACATATTTTCTTAATTTCTGTTTATCTGGAAATGTCCTAATTTCACCATTATATTTGAACAACAGTTTTGCAGGATATATTATTCTTGGTTGGGAATTTTTTTTCTTTCAAGGTTTTATATGTCATCCCATTGCCTTCTTGCCTTCATGGTTTCTGCAGAATAATCAGAGTTTTGTCTTATTGTTTTCCCTCTGTATGTGACTTTTCATTTTTCTTGAGCTGCTTTCAGGATTCTTTGTCTTTGGTTTTAACGAGTGTGATTATGATAGGCCTTGATGATTTTCTTTTGGATATGTCCTATATGGGGTTCTTTGATGATGTTACAGAAGTTTTCTGTCAGCAATTCTTCAATGATCCCCTCTGTGTTTTCCATTTTCTCCACCTGTTCTGGAACTCTGATCAGTTGAAAATTTTGGCTTTTGATTGTATCCCACATAATTCTCAGGGTTTCTTCATTTTTCTTCATTGTCTGAAACTGAAGACAAACACTTGGATACAACTTTCTTTGAGATTTGCATTCCCTGTCAGATAGTTCTAGTGCCCTTTCTTTACTGGAAAGTCATCTTGTGTTTCATTTTGGATGCCTACTGTAACCATCCTGTCCTTTTTCTTTTATTTTTTGATATTGTCTGCTGTCTTCAGGACATTCAGTAGTTATTTTCTTTGTTTATTGATTGTAGATTTGTTTGTGTCATCCTGTTTTTTTTGTTTTATTTGGTTATGTCTGAGCAGGTAGTCTGTGCATTCTTTGTTGTTTGCTCTTCTCTGGGCACAATACTTTTCACATCCTTGTCCAATGGGTAGCATAGTGGTTAAGAGCTACGTCTGCTAACCAAAATGTCGGCAGTTAGAATTTACCCGGCGCTCCTTGGAAACTCTGTGGGGCAGTTCTACTCTGTCTTATAGGGTTGCTGTGAGTTGGAATTGACTCAGTGGCAACAGGTTTGGTTTTGGGGTTTGTCCAATGGGCAGGGCTAGTTGCTTAGCTACTGTTGTTTTCTTAATGCTGCATTTTGTCACTAGAAACATTAACCATCTCAATCCCTATCCACACATGCCTCCAATTTGGAAATATATGGTCTTATAAACTCTTAAAATCACCTGCTATTGACAAGTGCAATAACTGATTCTTTTTTTTTTCAAGTGAATTCCTAAGAGTTAAGCCCTGTTTCCAATGTTGTAACTTATTGCTATAGTATCCCTCTAGTGCTTGACTGCTTGTAATAAAAATATTTTTATCATGTACTAATATTGAGTTCCAAAAATTTGCTTATCTTTTAACTAGACACTAGCTGAAGGTAGGAATTAAAACAATTAACTTCTCTTTGTACATCACCTAGCATGGATTTGAGAGCATAATTCTGAGGCATGCAGCTTATAGAACTGCAGATATAGAAGATACCTCTAACTATTCTCCAGTTCAGGGTGAACTATTTAAAAATTATCCAAGATAAATGGATATCAGTAGTCATCTCTGGTTATCCAGTTTATAAAAGGAGGATTTTAGCTTGTTACCAGTAGATTTTAACTTGTGAGAACATTTGTAACATCACATACCTAAATTATTAGTAAAATAGTAAGTGAACAGACTTAACAATTTCTAATACAAACGTTCTATTACAAAAGAAAATTGCTTAAAGAATACAACAGAACAAATTCCTACCTTTAACATGCAGGTAGTCAAATTGAGACTTGTCTCATAAAAGTATTTAAATTTAAAATATGGTTAAAGTGCTATTGGTTAAAGGAGATAAATGTAGAACTTAAGAACTACTCTAGAATCAATATCATTTTGAAGTTGAGATTTGATGCAACTTCATTGTAGGGATTATGCTTCTCTCTGTAACTAAAGACTAAAAGTGTTAGAATAGGACATTAGAAGTTATCTAATCTCATCTTATTTTGTAGATGAAGAAATTGAGGCCCAGAATAATAAGTATTTTACCTAAATTTGAAAGCTGGCTTGTAGCAGAACCAAGATTAGATCCCAATTCTAATAATTTATTATGTGGTCTCTACCACCTTCAAAGAACACATTTAATTTCTCTAAACAATAACAAACAAGGAAGATTTTGTGTTTAGAGCCAGTGGTAAAACCTGGGCATTGTTGCTCCCAACTCGTTTTTCAATTCCTCATGTGAAGAAGAAATACACTTCCCAAATTCAAACAAAAGTGTAACATGCAAGAATAACCATATTCTGCCAATGACATGATCCTATATACAGAAAATCCCAAAGAATCCATGAAAAACTTTACAATTAATAAATGAATCCTGCAAAGTTGCAGCATAAAAGATCAACAAGCAAAGATCAGCTGCATTTCTATGCACCAACAACTAAAAATCCAAAAAGTACATTAAGAAAAGAATTGCATATACAATAGCATCAAAAAGAATAAAATACTAAGGAATAAATTTAACTAGGGACGTGAAACACTTGTACACTGAAAACTACAAAATACTGCTGAATGAAAGTAATGAAGACTTAAATAACTTGGAAGATATCTGTGCTCATGAATTGGAAGACAACATGGTTCAGATGTTAATACTACTCAAAGTGATCTACAGATATGACGCAATCCATATCAATATCCAAATGGCCTTTTCTGAAGAAATGAAAAAGTTGGTCCTCAAATTCATATGGAATTGCAATGAGTTATGAATAGCCAAAAAATACTGAATAAGAAGAACAAAATTGGGAGACTCACATTTCCTGGCATCAAAGCTTACTACAAAGCTACAGTAATCAAAACAGTGTGCTACTGAAATCACTGTAGACATACAGACCAATGGAATAGATTTGAGAATCCAGAAGTAATCCCATACATCTATGGACAAATGATTTTTAACATAGGTGCCCAGGCCACTCAATGGGGAAAGAATGCTCCCTTAAACAAATGGTACTGGGACAACTCATATCTCCATGCAAAAGAATGAAGTTGAATCCCTACCTCAAACCATATACAAATATTAACCCAAAATGTATCAATGACCTAAATGTAAGAGCTAAAACTATAAAACTCTTAGAAGAAATCATAAGGGCAAATCTTCATGACCTTGGATTCAGCAATGACACCAAAAGCATGAGCAATAAAAAAAAAAGAATTGCATTTCATGAACATTAAAAACTTTTGTGCATCATAAGACGTTACAAAGAAAGTGAAAATACAAACTACAGAATGGGAGAAAATATTTGCAGACCGTATATCTGATAAGGATCTAGTATCCCGCACATATAAAGAATTTTAGAACTCAAAAACAAAACCCAATTAAAAAATGAGCAAAGGACTTAAGTACACATTTCCTCCAATAAGGACTAGAAATGGCCAACAAGCACATGAAAAGATGCCCAGGGTCATTAATCTTTAGGAAAATGCAAATTAAAACCACAGTGAGATACCACTTCATACTCACAAGGATGGCTATAAAAAAAAAGGAAACTAAGCATTGGTGAGGATGTGGAAAAATTGGAACCTTTGTACATAGCTGGCAGGAATGTAAAACGTTTCAGTCACTGTGGAAATCAATTGGGCTGTTCTTCAAAAAGTTAAACATAGAGTTATCATATGACCTTTCAATTCCACTCAAAATTATATACCCAAAAGAACTGAAAACAGGTGCTTCAACAAATCATTGTACAAGAATGTTCACCCTATTCACAGCACTATTTACAATAGCTAAAAGACGGAGACAACCCCAAAACCCATCAATGAATGGACAGATAAACTAATTGTGGCATATGCACACAATGCAATCCTATTCAGTGATAAAAGGGATGAAATACTGATACATGCTACAACACAGATAAACCACAGAAACATGCTACGTGAATGAAATCAGATGCAAAACGCCTCTTATCATATGAGTTAATTTATATGAAATACTCAGAATAGGTAAACTCACAGAAATAATGCAGATAGGAGATGCCAGGGTCGGGGTGAGGAATGGAGAGTAACTGCTTAATGGAGTGATGAAAATAGTGTGTAACTAGATAGAGGTGGTAGTTGCACAGCCTTGTGAATATAATAAATGCCACTAAATTATTCACTTGAAAACGGTTAAATTTTTGTTATGCAAATTTCACCTCAATTAAAACAAAAGAATAATCTTATTCTATTCCACAAATGATTAAACACTAATCTTGCAAAAGCATTTTAGCTCTATTTCCATTGGTGTTTTAAGGAAAAGAACAATTTTTTATGTCTATGCTTATGCTAAATTAAATTCTTTCCTGGGCTGCTAATGTAATGTGATTTTTTTTTTTTTTGGTCTCTAGAATAGAAGTTATTAAGAAGCATCAAGTATCATCATCAAAGAGTGTTGAATTAATCTTTTTTTTTAGGGAGTTGTGGGGGAATAATGGGTAAAGAGGATAAATGTAATTGCATTCAGACACATATCAACATTATTTTCTTATTAGTCTATATCTAGTCCGAGACACTAAATAAAGTGTAGACAGAATTATCAACTGCTATTTTCACATTTCTTCTTATTTTGAGTCATGCCATGTCAGCAAATGAAGGTTACAAAAGCTTTACTTTATCTACATCCTTAAGGTTGATCCTATTTTGATGAGGCAGCACTTTCGCAGTCATATTTTGAGTGCCTTTCAACCTGAAGAGCTCATCTTCCAGCACCATATCAGACTATGTTTAGCTGCTATTCATAAGGTTTTCACTCACCAATATTTTCTGAAGTACACTGCCAAATCCTTCCTTGTAGTCTCTTTTAGTCTGGAAGCTCCACATAAACCTGACCACCATGGGTGACCCTGCTGGTATTTGAAACACCAGTGGCACAGCTTCTAGCATCACAGCAACATGGAAGGCACCACAGTAGGACAAACTGACAGATGAGTGGTAGGAAGTTCAAGTTGAAGCTGAAGAAAATTAAAATAAGTCCACAAGAGCCAAAGTACAATCTTGAGTATATCTCACCTAAATTTAGAGACATTCTCATGAATAAATTTGAAGCATTGAACACCAATGACTGAAGATGAGTTGAGTTGTGGGATGACATCAAGGATATCATACATGAAGAAAGAAAAAGGTCATTAAAAAGACAGGAAAGAAAGAAAAGACCAAATTGAATGTCAGAAGAGACTCTGAAACTTGCTCTTCAACGTAAAGTAGCTACAGTGAAAGGAAGAAATGATGAAATAAAAGAGCTGAACAGAAGATTTCAAAGGGCAGCTTGAGAAGACAAAGTAAAGTATTATAATGACAAGTGCAAGGACCTGGAGTTAGAAAACCAAAAGGGTAGAATACACTGAGCAATTGTCAAACTGAAAAACAGCTGAAGAAAAAATTCAAACCTCTAGCTGGAATAGTGAACGATTCTATAGGGAAAATATTGATGCAGAAAGCATCAAAAGAAGATGGAAGCAATGAATACACAGAGTCACTGTAACAAAAAGAGTTGGTCAACATCAACGATTCCAGGAGGCAGCATATGAGCAAGAACCAATGGTACTGAAGGAAGAAGTCCAAGCTGCACTGAAGGCATTGGCAAAAAAGAAGGCTACAGGAATTGTGCAATACCATTTGAGATGTTTCAACAAATGGATTCAGCACTGGAAGTGCTCACTCGTCTTTGCCAAGAAATTTGGAAGACAGCTGCCTGGCGCACTGACTGGAAGAGATCCATATTTGCACCCATTCCAAAGAAAGGTGATCCAATGGAATGTGGAAAATATTGAACAACATCATTAATATCACACACAAGTAAAATTTTGCTGAAGATCATTCAAAAGCAGTTGCAGCAGTACATCCACAAGAAACTGCCAGAAATTTAAGCCAAATTCAGAAGAAGTAGAAAAATGGATATCATTCCTGATGTCAGATGGATCCTGGCTGAAAACAGGGAATACCAGAAAGATGTTTAATTGTGTTTTATTGCACAGGCATTCGACTGTGTGGATCATAACAAATTATGGACAACATTGCAAAGAATGGGAATCCCCGAACACTTTATTGTGCTCACCTGAAACCTATACACAGACCAAGAAGCAGTCATTCAAAAAGAACAAGGGGATACTGCGTGGTTTAAAGAAACCTGTGCATTGGGGTTGCATCCTTTTGCCATACTTATTTAATCTTTATGCAGAGTGTCTTAGTCATCTAAATCTAATGCTGCTATAACAGAAATACCGCAAGTGGATGGCTATGACAAAGAGAAATTTATTTTCTCACTGTCTAAAAAAAAAAAAAATTTTTTTTTTTTTTAGTAGGCTAGAAGTCCAAATTTGGGATGTCAGCTCCAAGGGAATGCTTTTTCTTTCTCTGTCTGCTCTGGAGGAAGGTTCTTGTCATCAATCTTCCCCTGAACTAGGAGCTTCTCTGTGAAGAAACCCTGGCTCAAAGGACACACTCTGCTCCCAGAACTGCTTTCTTGGTGATATGAGGTCCTCAACTCTCTGTTTGTTTCCCTTCCCTTCCCTTCCCTTTTAGGTCTTGTAAGATAAAAGGTTGTGCAGGCCACACCCCAGGGAAACTCCCTGTACATTGGATCAGGGATGTGACCTGAACAAGGGTGTTAGGTCCAACCCTAATCTTTAACCACAGGCAGAGACTATGATTTTTGACACAGGAAAATCACAGAATGGAAGACAACCACCCAATACTGGGAATCATGGCCTAACCAAGTTGACACATATTTGGGGGGACAAAATTCAATCCATGACATTCCACTGTTTAGCCCCCAAAAATTCATGCCCTTGCCACATGTAAAACATATTCACTCCCTCATATCATAGCAAAATTCTTAAATCAAGTCCAAGTCCAAAATCCAAAAATTCCTCCTCATCTGTGAAATCTAAAATACAAGTTATCTGCTTCCAAAGTACAGTGGCAAAACAGGCACAAGCTAGACATTTCCATTACAAATGGAAAAAATTGGAGGGAAAGAAGGTATAACAGGCATCAAGCAAGTCAGCAGGATGCATTACACTAGCCCTCAAAGTTTTGCAAATAATCCCTTGTTCTCTGAAACCATTTACACAATAGCTCTGCCCTCCAGGCTCTAGGTATTGGCCACACTCTGGATTTTGAGTGGAGGCCCCTTGGCCCTGGGCTTCAGCTCTGCCTTCCAGGCCCACTGGGATGGCAACTCTGCTCTCTCGGCTTTAGGTATGCCATTCTCCTAGTACATCTGAGTGGCAACTCCACCCTTAGAAACACCGGAAGCCATGGCTCCACTTTTGAAACCCCAGAGTTCAAGGCCACACCATTTGAGATTGAGGCAGCTCAGTTTCCTGTGTTTCTTGTCTCTTCAGCTTCTGTGTATGTATATACAGAGAGAGAAAGATTTATATTGAGGAAACAGCTCATGAGATTGTAGAGGCTGGAATGTCCCAAGTCCGTGGATCAGGATAGAGGTTTCTCCTGATTCATGTATCCACACGGGCTGGCGAACCCAAGATCAGCAGGTCTGTGAGCAGGGCTTTTCTCAAAGGTTGTGAAGATCCACGAATCCCAAGATTGGCAGGAAAGACCGCAAGGCTTCTCCTGATTCACATAGCTGCAGGGACTGGCAAACCCAAGATTGGCAGATTGGAGAGCAAGACTCTTGCTCATGGGCTGTGAAGATCCACGAATCCCAAGATTGGCAGGTAAGCTGCTAGCTCAAGTCCCAAGAACTGGTGGTCAGATGAACAAGAGGCAGCTGCAGGATCCAGAACAAGCCAAAAAAAAAAAAAAACCTTGGCAAAGCTAGGAGGAAGGAAGTAGGTGGCAGAGGGCTGAGAAATGAAGGCTGAGGGGGTGGTGAGCCACCAGAGGCCATGACCCCACTGGTACAACTCAGCAGATTCCATTGTGGAGGTGATCACATATTGAATTTCAACAGGGAAATAATCACATTATACAACCACCAAAACACTGAGAATCATGGTAATGCCAAGGTGATATACAATCTTAACCATCACACCTAGCAAATAATCCAAGAAGCTGGACTATAAGAAGAATGCAGCATCAGGATTTGACGGAAGACTCATTAACAACCTGTGTTATGCAGATGACACAACCCTGCTTGCTGAAAATGAAGAGGAATTGAAGCACTTATTGATGAAGATCAAAGATTACAGCCTTCAGTATGGATTACACTTCAACATAAAACAAAAATCCTCACAACTGGACCAATAAGCAACATCACAATAAATGGAGAAAAGATTAAAGTTGTCAAGGGCTTCATTTTACTTGGATCCACAAATCAATGCCCTTGAAAGGAGCGGTCAAGAAATCAAAGGAGGCATTGCATTGGGCAAATCTGCTGCAAATGACCTCTTTAATGTGTTAAAAAGCAAAGATATCACTTTTAGGACTAAGGTGTGCCTTTCTTTTCTTTCTTGTAATTGTGCTTTAAGTGAAAGTTTACAGTTCAAGTTATTTTTTCATACAAAGATTTATACACGCGTTGTTATGTGACCCTAGTTGCTCTCCCTATAATGTGACAGCACACTCCTCCTTTCCACCCCGGATTTCCTGTGTCTATTCAACAGCTCCTGTCTCTTTTTGCCTTCTCATCTCACCTGTGGACAGGAGCTGCCCCTTTCGTCTCATTTATCTACTTGTGCTAAGAGGCACTCTCTTCACCAGTATCATTTTATGTCTTATACTCCAGTCTCCTCTTTGTCTAAAGAGTTGACTTCAGGAATGGTATAAGTTCTGGGGTGTTGTGCATTGAATTGTGTTCCCCTAAAATTTTTAAAATATCTATCGACTTGGTTAGGCCATGATTCCCAGTGTTGTGTGGTTGTCCTCCATTTTGTGATTGTAATTTTATGCTAAAGAGAATTTGGGTGGGATTGTAACACCACCCTAACTCAGGTCACCTCCCTGATCCAGTGTAAAGGGAGTTTCCTGGCGTGGGGCCTGCACCACCTTTTATCTCTCAAGGGATTAAAGGAAAGGGAAGCAAGCAGAGAGTTGGGGACTCATACCACCAAGAAAGCAGCACCAGGAGCAGAGCACGTCCTCTGGACCTGGGGTCCCTGTGCCTGAGAAGCTCCTTGTCCAGGGGAAGATTAAGGAGAAGGATCTTCCTCCAGAGGCGACAAGGAGAGAAAGCCTTCCCCTGGACTTGTAACGTACTAGACTGTGAAAGAATAAATTTCTCTTTATTTAAGCCATCCGCTTGTGGTATTTTTGTTACAGCAGTACTAGATACTAGATAACTAAGACATGGGGTAACAGAGAGTCTTTGAGGCCATGTCTTCTGGGGTCCCTCCAGTCTCAGTCAGACCATTATGTCTGGCCTTTTTACTAGAATTTGAGGTTTGCACCCCACTTTTCTCTTGCTCCTTCAGGGACTCTTTGTTGCGTTCCCTGTCAGAGCTGTCATCGGTGACAGCAAGGCACCATCTAGTTCTTCTGGTCTCAGGGTAATGGAGTCTATAGTTTAAGTGGCCCTTTCTGTCTCTTGGGCTAATATTTTCCTTGTGTCTTTGGTGTTCCTCATTCTCCTTTGCTCCACATGGGTTGAGACCCATTGATATATCTTAGATGGCTGCTCGCTAGCTTTTAAGACCCATGTTACCATTCACCAAAATGGGATGCAGAACACTTTCTTAGTAAAATTCGTTACGCCAATTGACCTAGATATCCCCTGAAACCATGGTCCCCAGACCTCCACCCCTGCTACTCTGTTCCTCGAAGTGTTTAGTTGTATTCAGGAAACTTCTTAGCTTAAGGTTTAGTCCAGTTGTGGTGACCTCACCTGTATTGTGTGTTTTCCTTCCATTCGCCTAAGATAATTCTTATCTATTATCTAGTTAGTGAATATCCCTCTCCCTCTCTCTCCACCCTCATAACCATCAAAGAATGTTTTCTTCTTCGTTTAAACCTTTTCTTGAGTTCTTACGATAGTGGTCTCATACAATATTTATACTTTTGCATCTGACTAATTGAATTCAGAATAATGCCCTTCCAGATTCATCCATGTTATGAGATGTTTTGGGGATTCATCGTTGTTCTTTATCAATCATTGTATAGTATTTCATTGTGTGAATATACCATAGTTTGTTTATCCTTTCTTTTGTTGATGGGCACCTAGGTTGTTTCCATCTTTTTGCTATTGTGAATAATGCTGCAATGAACATGGGTGTGCAAATATCTGTGTAATAGCTCTTATTTCTCTAGGATATATTCCAAGGAGTGGGATTGCTGGATTGTATGGTACTTCTATTTCTAGCTCTGAGGAAGCACAAAATCAGTTTCCAAAGTAGTTGTACCGTTTTACATTCCCACCAGCAGTGTATAAGTGTTCCAGTCTCTCCGCAACCTCTCCAACATTTACTGTGTTTTTTGGACTAATGTTAACCTTGTTGGGGTGAGATAGTATCTCATTGTAGTTTTGATTTGCATTTCTCTAATGGCTAATGATCGCGAGCGAGCATTTCCTCATGTATCTGTTAGCCGCCTGAATGTTTTCTTTAGTGAAATCCCTGTTCGTATCCTTTGCCCATTTTTTAAATTGGGTTATTTCTCTTTTTATTGTTGAGGTTTAGCAGTATCTTGTAGATTTTAGAGATTAGACCCTGATTAGAATTGTTGTAGCCAGAATATTTTCCTGGTCAGTGGGTTGTGTTTTTACTCCCTTGGTGAAGTCTGTTCATTAGCATAAGGGTTTGATTTTTAGAAGCTCCCGGTTATCTAGTTTCTCTTCTGGTGTTTCTACATTCTTAGTAATGTTTTGTATTCTGTTTATGCCATGTATTAGGGCTCCTAGCGTTGTCCATAGTTTTTCTTCCATGGTCTTTATAATTTTACTATTTATATTTAGGTCTTTGATCCATTTTGAGTTAGTTTTTGTGCACAGTTTGAGGCATGGCTCCTGTTTCATTTTTTTGTGGATGGGTATCCAGTTATGCCAGCACCATTTGTTACAGAGACTGTCTTTTCCCCGATTAATGGACTTTGGGCCTTTGTCAAATATCATAGGTGTTCATAGGTGGATGAATTTATGTCTTGATTCTTAATTCCGTTTCATTGGTCTATGTAACTGTTGTTGTACTAGTACCAGTCTGTTTTGTGTACCGTGGTGGTATAATAGTTTCTAAACTCAAGTAGTGTGAGGCCTCCCACTTTGTTCTTCTTCACTAATGCTTTACTTATCCAGGGCCTTTTCCCTTTCTATAGGAAGTTGGTGATTTGTTTCTCCATCTCATTAAAAAAAATGCCACTGGAATTTGCATCAGGATTTCATTGTATCTGTAGATCACTCTGGGTAGAATAGACATTTTCACAATGTTGAGTCTTCCTATCCATGAGCAACGTATGCTTTTCCACTTATGTATGTCTCTTTTGGCTTCTTGCAGTAGTGTCTTATAATTTTCTTTGCATAGGTCTTTTACATCTCTGGTTAGATTTATTCCTATGTATTTTTTTTCTTCTTGGGGGCTATTGTGAATGATAATAATTTGGTGATTTCCGCTTCGAAGTTCTCTTTGTTGCTGCAGAGGAACCCAGCAGAATTTTGTATTTTTCTTGCATCCTGATACATTGCTGAACTCTTCTATTAGTTTCAGTAGTTTACTTGTGGATTCCTTGGGGTTTTCTCTGTATAAGATCATGTCATCTACAAACAGAGGTACTTCTACTTTTTCCTTTCCAATTTGGATGCCCTTTATTTCTTTTTCTAGCCTAATTGCTCTGGTTAGGACCTCCAGCACAATGTTGAATAAGAGTGGTGATAAAGGGCATCTTCGTCTGGTTCCCATGCTCAAGGGGAATGCTTTCAGACTCTCTCCATTTCTGTTTATGTTGGCTGTTGGCTTTGTATAAATGTCCGCCAATATATTGAGGAATTTCCCTTCTATTCCTCTTTTGCTGAGAGTTTTTATCATGAATGGGTGTTGGAGTTGTCAAATGCCTTTTCTTCATAGATTGATAAGATCATGTGGTTCTTGTCTTTGGTGTGATGGATTATATTGATTTTTTTCGAATGTCGAACCATCCCTGTATACCTGGTATGAATCCCACCTGGTTGTGGTGAATTTTTTTTTTATATGTACATTGTTGAATTCTATTGCCTAGAATTTTGTTGAAGATTTTTGCGTCTCTGTTCACTTTTTTTTGTTCATGAGGGATATTGGTCTGTAATTTTCTCTTTTTGTAGCCTCTTTACCTGTTTTTGATATCAGGGTTATGCTGGCTTCATAGACTAAGTTTGGGAGTATTCCGTCCTTTTCTATGCTCTGAAATATCTTCAGTAGTAGTGGTGTTAACTATTCTCAGAAAGTTTGGTAGAATTCTCTAGTGAAGCCCTCAGGACCAGGAATTTTTTTGTTGTTGTTGTTGCAACTTTTTAATTACCTCTTCAATCTCTTCTTTTTATTATAGGTTTATTTAGTTTTTCTACCCCTGTGTTAGTTTTGGTAGGTAGTGTGTGTCTCAAAATTTGTCCCTTTCCTCTAGGTTTCCAAATTTTTTAGAGTGTAATTTTTCATAGTATTCTGTTATGATTCTTTTCATTTCAGTTGGGTCTGTTGTGATATCGCCCATCTCATTTCTTCTTCAAGTTATTTGCTTCCTCTCCTGTTTCTCTTTTGTCAGTTTGGCCAATGGTTTATCGATTTTGTTGATCTTTTCAAAGAACCAGCTTTTGGTCTTGTTAAATCTTTCAATTGTTTTTCTGTTCTCCATTTCATTTAATTCTGCTCTAATTTTTGTTATTTGATTTCATCTGGTGCCAGAGGGCTTTTTTTGTTTGGCTGCTCTCTTTTTATTTGTTCGAGTTGTAGGGTCGATGTTTTGATTTTGTCCCTTTCTTCTTTTTGTACATGTGCATTTACTGCTCTCTTGCTGTGTCCCAAAGGTTCCAATAGGAAGTGTTTTCATTCTCACTTGATTCTGTGCATTTCTTTATTCTGTCCTTAATGTTTTCTATAACCCAGTAGTTTTTGAGCAAGGTGTTGTTCTGTTTCCATGTTTGTTTGTTTTTTTCTTGCTTTTTCTGTTTTTGATTTCTACTTGTATGGCTTTATGGTCAGTAAAGATGGTTTGTAACATTTCAGGGCTTAGAATTTTGTTAAGGATGGCTTTATGGCCTAATATGTGGTCTATTCTAGAGAATGTTCTATGTGCGTTGGAAAAGAAAATATACTTGGCTGCTTTTGGGTAGAGTGTTCTGTATATGTGTATGAGGTCAAGTTGATTGATTGTGGCATTTAGATCTTCCATGTCTTTATTGAGCTTCTTTCTAAATGTTCTGTCTTTCACCAAAAGTTGTGTGTTGAAGCCTCCTACTATTATTGTGGAACTGTCTATCTCTCTTTTCAATACTGTTAGAGTTTGTCTTATATATTTTGGGGCCCTGTCATTGGGTGTGTAAATATTTATTATGATTATGTCCTCCTGGTATAAAAACTGACCCTTTAATCATTATATAGTGTCCTTGCTTATCCTTCATGGTGGATTTTACTTTAAAGTCTATTTTGTTGGAGATTAATATTGCCAATCCTCATCTTGTTTGTTTGATATATTTTTTTCCATCCTTTAAACTTCCATTTGTTTCTGTCTTTATGTTGAAGGTGTGTCTCTTGTAGGCAGCATATAGACGTATCATGACTTTTTGTCCATTCTGTCACACTCTGTCTCTGTATTGGTGCATGTAGTCCATTTATAATTATAATTATTGATAGGTATGAGTTTAGTGCTGTCATTCTGATGTCTTTTTTTGTGTGTTGTTGACAGTTTCTTTGTTCCAGTTAATTTCCTGTGCTGAGCTGTGTTTCTTCATTTCTTTTCAATTTTTTTTAGTGTTGTAGATGTTTTATTTACTGAGTCTTTGTTTTTCTTGTTTTTTTTATCTTGATGTGTAGGATTGTTTGTGGTTACCTTAATATTTGTGGTTACCTTAATATTTACCCCTATTTTTCTAAATTTAAACCAATCTTTTATTTCTTTATGTCGCCATGACTTCCTCTCCATATGAACGATCTATGACTACATTTTTCAGTTGTCATCTTTTACATATTGATATCTCTGCTTCCCGGTTTTCAGAGTTTTAACTTTGATTTATTTTTGTGCCTTCCCTATCTGGGTTTATATATGGTTGCTCTGTTGTGTGTTCTAGCCTTGGGTTGTTATCTGATGTTATTGATTTTTTAACTGGAGGACTCCCTTTAGTATTACTTGTAATTTTGGTTTGGTTTTTACTAATTCCCTAAACTTCTGTTTATCTGGAAATGCCTGAATTTCACCATCATATTTGAGATACACTTTTGCTGGATATATAATTCTTGGCTGGCAATTTCTTTCCTTCAAGGCTTTGTATATGTCATCCCATTGCTTTCTTGCCTGCATGGTTTCTGCCAAGTAGTCCAAGCTTAGTCTCCTTTGTAGATGACTTTTCATTTATCCCTAAAACCCAGTGCTGTTGAGTCTATTCCGACTCATAGCGACCCTACAGGACAGAGTAGAACTGCCCCATAGAGTTTCCAAGGAGTGCCTGGTGGATTCAAACTGCTGACCCTTTGGTTAGCAGCCATAGCACTTAACCACTATGCCACCAGGGTTTCCCATTTCTCTCTTTATCTTTGGTTTTAGCAAGTTTGATTATAATATGTCTTGGTGACTTTCTTTTGGGATCTACCTTGTGTGTGGTTTGATGAGTATCTTGGATAGATATCTTCCCATATTTCAGGATATCAGGAAACTTTTCTGCCAACAAATCTTCAACAATTCTCTCTTTATTTTCTGGTATCTCCCCTCCCCGCCCCCCCCCCCCGCTCTGGTATGCCAAGCACTTGTAGGTTATTCCTCTTGATAGAGTCCCACATAATTCTTAGGGTTTCTTCAAGTTTTTCAATTCTTTTCTCTGATTTTTCCTCAAATAATTTGGTTTCAAGTGCTTTATTTTCAATCTCACTGATTCTGATTTTCATTGCCTTACTTCTGCTCCTATGACTTTCTGTTGAGTTGTCTTATTCTGAAGTTTTATTGTTAATCTTCTGGATTTCTGTTTGCTGTCTCTCTGTGGATTCTTGCAGCCTGCTAAATTTGCCATTGCACTCTTCTATAACCTTCTTTAATTCCTCTCTTCCTTTGTCTGTGTGTTCCTCGGCTTGTTCTGTGTTTTGCCTGATCTCCTTCATGATCTCTTGAAGAGTTCTGTGCATTAATCTTTTGTATTCTACCTCTAATTCTAAGAAATTCTCTTCCTGTGGAAGACTTCTTGATTGTTTTGATCATAGTCTGCATCTTTATGTGATTTGATATTGACTGTTGTTTCCAAGTCATCAATGTTATTATTATTTATTTTATTTTTTCTTACTGTGTCCTAGCTTCTTGTTTTGATATGCCCAAATAGGCTGCTTTTGCTTGCTAGTTTGATTATTGACGCCCTTGAAGCTCTAATGTCCTGTCACCAGATCACTTACTAGGTATGTGAGCCCAGAAGTCCATTTACTTTTCTTTTATGGATTCAGCTTAGGTGTCCAGGTAGCCGGTCACCAAGCATGTGGTGCAGACTCTCACCTCCAGTCATAGATGGGCAAAGGTGATTTAAGTTGGCTGTGGTAGAGGGTAATGCACTGAACACAGCAGGGGGCTGATGGCTGCCCCTGAATGTCTGGGAGGAAAGCACGTCCCTGTTCTCTAGAGTGGGTAGGTGGGTGGGTTTGCAGCCAGACTATGGGCACTCAGTGCTGTTGGCTCTAAGGACGGGGAGGCACCACTTATTCTTGGACATCTGTCACAGGTGGCTAGGTGGTGTGGGTAGAGCTACCAGCCCTCAGGCCCCTGATGTGGGTAGGTGAGGATTGTGCTTAATGGGCAGAGTGGTTTCAAGTGTCATGAATCCTCCACTCCACCATATAGCTGATATAGTGAAGTTAAGCTTCAGGCATATACCCTGTTGTACTGTGCTAAGGAGAGCCTATGCTGTTGAAATGCACTCACACAGGTCTATGCAGTGGTGAAAGGCTTCAAAGTCCATGGTTCCCTTATGCCTGTGCCTAGGCAAAGGAACTGTGCCTGCCCTGAGTTCCTGATTTAGGAAAGCTGGCAGGTTATTTTTTACTGTTTGTTAATTTGTTTCCTCTCTAAGGTCAGGAAAATGGCTCAGGGAGCATGACTGGTCCTGATTCTGGCCCAGGGGAAGTGACAACTGCCGAAGCCAGCCTGGACCCAGTGGAAAGCAAGAAGGGAGCAGATAAATGGAAGAGATGTTCTTCCCAAATGGGGTGTTTTTTGATCTGTGTGGTAGGATAGACACATGTACTTATCTTTGGCTGATCATGGGCTGATTTTCACTGGCTCCGGTGGCTAGAGTAGACTCTCTGCTGCTCAGTTTCTCTGGATGTGAAAAACACATCCTGAACGCAATTGCTTGCCTCACCGCACATACCAGCCAATCCAGCCTGCAGGGTGCTGGTTTCTGCTGGGTCTGGTTCGGCAACTCCTTGCTGCTTCTGAACCATCTCTCCCTCCCCCTGCCACTCAGTCTGATTCCTCTACTTTGCCTTTGATGTTCAGGGCTCCTGGATTGTCACGTATAATCGGCTCACTTGTTTTTTCATGTGTTTGTTGTAAGAGAGACCACTGGATGTGTCTGACTACTCTGCCATCTTTGCCCTGCCTCATCTACCATGATATTTTCAATTGCCTCTTATGCATGTAAAACCTGGACAATGAATAAGGAAGACTGAAGAAGAATTGATGCCTTTGAATTATGGGGTTGGCAAAGAATACCGAATATACCATGGACTGCCAGAAGAACGAACAAATCAGTCTTGCTAGAGGTACACCCAGAATGCTCCTTAGAAGCAAAGATGGTGAGACTTTGTCTCACATACTTTGGACATGTTTTGAGAAGGGACCAGTCCCTGGAGAAGGACATCATGCTTGGTAAAGTAGAAGGTCACAGAAAGAGAGGAAGACCCTCAATGTGATGGATTGACATAATGGCTTCAAGGATGGGCTCAGGCATAGCAAAGATTTTGAGGATGGTGCAGGACTAGACAGTGTTTCATTCTGTTGTACACAGGGTTGTTAGGAGTTGGAACTCACTCAGTGGCACCCAATGACAACAACAATTTTTCACGTTTAATGTTATGAGTCATGATCCCCGATGGAACATCTCTGTCTTCACAAACACTAAATAGGGTGATTACAAATAATATGGTAAGCATTTTGGCTCTGGGTTTGACAATAATGATGACATATATATGATAAGTAAAGCTTAATATTCATATTAAACTAAACACAGAAATATATGCTAGATAGTCTTTCTATTATTCATATTATTAGTACCATATTTGGGAACACAATGAATTTAGTAAAGTGAACACTAATCTATTTGTATAGTTGTTTTTAAAATAAAAGTTTTATTTTTAGAATAGATTTAGATTTACAGAAAGTTTGCAAAGATTGGACAGTCAGTTTCCATATACACACCCAGTTTTTCTCTACTATTCATATCTTATTGGTGTGATACATTTATTACAATTAATGAACCAATATTGATACATTATTATTAAAGCAAAACCCATAGTCTATTCACATTTTCTTAGTTTTTAACCTAATGTCCTTTTTCAGTTCTAGGACACTATTTAGTATTTGTGTCTCCTTAGGCCTATCTTGGCTGTAACAGTTTCTCAGGCTTTCCTTGTTTTTGATGACCTTGACAGTTTTCAGGAGTACTGGTCAGGTATATTGTAGAATGTTCTTCTATTGGAATTTTTCTGATGTTTTTCTCATGATTACAGTGGGGTTATAGGTTTAGTGGAGAAAGACAACAGAAGTAAAGTGCCATTTTTTATCACATCTTATTAATGGTAAATATGATCAATGTAACATCACTGTTGATGTGAATCTTGATCACCTGACTTGAGGTAGTGTAATAGGAGGACTTTCTTGAACACAAACGCAAAGGACAACACTGACCATAAGAATCAACACCAAACTTGTTCCTATGAGGGAGAATTCAAATATACCCCCGTTCTCCAAGTTCTCCACCATTTATGACATCAGTCATTCTTCCATGGCATTCTTTCTCTATTGAGTTCTATAATTCATTGGAACCATCTCAGATAATTCCTGGAAACAACATAACTGCAATAACAACTTTAATAACAGAGAAGGATATAAACAGAAATGAAGATACACAAAAGGCAAAGTTTGGGAGGGGTCCCAGTATGGGGTCTGAATGTCTAAAAGGAGACTCACTTATGTATCAAAGGGGACTCGCTTACCCTCCTTGAAAACCGATGTCCATTCTCACCCATCAAGAAACTTTCAAACAGGAAACTCAATGACAACATTTGGCATGCTCAGCTATTGGTCACTCATCTCAGCTCTCCACTGGGGTTAGGCCTTTACATTCTGCTGCCACCATCTGGGTCTGCTTGTCTGGGTCTCTTTGTTGTCTCCACTTCTTCTGGTGATATAACGTCACAGCCACTGCCTCTGTCACTGTCTCAGGTTTACTTGGTCTGGGAGAGTCATAGTGCAGGACCCTAATGTCCAAAGGACACGTTTTTTTCCTGGCTCTTGTCAATCAGGAAGCTCCATGTTCTAGGGGTTTTATCAGTCACCAGGAAGGACCTCTAGTCAATCCCCGTAAAGGTCAATTACTGGGTGGGGCTTTGGAACCAGGACCAAAAAGCCAAATTGCTTTTTTTAGTAAAGTGATTCCATACAGTGCAGGAATTGTTATTCTTTTTCAGATTTTAGCCATTCTAATAGATAAACAGCATTTTAACCTAAAACATACACAGTCAAAAATCCCATGTAATTCTCACACTAAGGACACTGGCACTTCATAGAATTACCTTTGCATGAACTTTACATTTGTTTTTTCAGAAGAACCTTAAAAATTAAAATTATTAATTTTATTTTTGAGCTCAAGAATGTATTTATGTTAAAGTTTATGCTGGTTTAGAAAATATTTTTAAAACTCTAGAACTATTTGCTCCAGTAAAAAAAACTTTGGGAAAAATCAAAAGCACTAACGTATGTTTGTCAATCACCTTAGCTTTTGCTAGACTCTGGGTCAAACTATTCAGTAACTTTGCCTTTGAAGCATCAAGCAAACTAAATATAAGCAAATTTGGAAACATTGATATATAAAAAATAAGGGCTAAACGGAATGCCTATGTCACCCTAAAAAAAAATAAAAAGTAAAATTTCTTTGCTGGCATTGAGACTCCCGATTTTTAAAAAGAAAGGAAGAGAAAAAAAAAAAGGGAATATATTCGAAAATTATTCTTTGAGAGCTATATAACCCCCAGAAGATTACAACCTGTGTCCCTACTCCATATTTTAACAAATAACAAAGCAGAATCAGTGTTGGAAATAGAGGTTTCAATTTCTAAGTACACTGAAATTAGTGTGCTCATTCAGTCAGTTCTAACCAGAGTTTTTACTAATGTGAATATACTGCAATGTACTGGACACCGAAAAACTTAGTACAGAAATTCCAGTATTCCAAAAGCCTAGCATTAAACTAAAAAGTACAGACAATGTCAATTTAGGAAACAAACTAAATGACATTCTACTGGAATAAATAGCCAGATAACCAATGTCCTTCAACAACTATATGCAACACTCTGTAAACTAAGCTCTTTAAGAGAAATTTAAATTTCATCAAAATTAAAAAAAAAGTAAACAAATGCATATATAGGTAGAAATTTCCAAATATTTCTCATGAAAACATGATTATTAAATTTTCACAGAAGTTTTAAATGACACTCACTCAACAGAAGATAGCTGTTTCACCAGGTACACACTCATGTTGTTAAAACATACAGAGCTCCTGTGATTACTGTTGTACCTACGGCACACTATTTTCCTAATATCATAGCTGTGTCAGGTTTACAGGGTATTAACATATCATATGATTCAACAAATTGATAGCCACTCAGTTTTTGAAGAATCATCATATTGATTTTTGTCCAGTAATTGATCAATGAAATCAAAACAGCTGATCTAAGGTCCTCAAATAGAGAATATGGTAATATAATAAAGTGTTAATTCAATTCAGCTCAGTATATTTACAGATAAAGATTCAGAACTGCATTAAGTATTGTAGGTGACAGAAGAGGAGATTCCTGTACTCAAGGAATTTGCTGAAAAGACTTATAAATAAACAGAAAATGACTTGAAGTCTGAACGGAACAAAAGGCGGAAATATGTGGCACAAACAGTAAATGCTATGGAATTCCACATGGAAAGAGAGCAATGTGCCAGTCATCTGGAAGGACTGTGATATGAGCCTTGAGGTATGAATAAGATTTGCATAAAGAGAGATAAGAGACAGCATAAGAACAGTGAAAGTGAAGGTGAGGAAGCCAGAGAACATGATATAAAGGTGACAAAAGGAGGCAACAACTTCCATTAGAAAATACATTTAAACAGGCAAGGTGGAACAGGAAACAGTGAGCTCTATACCAAAATAATTTTGTATTACATTTCATAGGAAATGAGGAATCACAGTGGCTGCTACAGCAGGAGAGGAATATAAAAAAAAGAAACATTATACAAATGCTATATAAGAATATAGGAACCAAACTGAATTACTTATATATTAAATATCACAGAGGAAGGCAATATACCTAAAAAAAAATTCTATTACCACAGCAAACTCCGATATATAAGTATTAAATAATTCATTTACAAGTCAATACACTGTATTTTTTTTAAATCCATGGATCTCATAGCGCTAACACAGGGAATTCATCAGTAGCATTGCTGAAATTGCAAACGGGGAAAACAGCCTTTTGACTCATTAAGTGGTGAAATATCAATGTTCAGAAGTTGAAAATAATAAACACTCTTCTTTCACTGTAACAAGGCCTATTTCATATGGCAACCTGCCCCCCTGCCACCACTTCACACTTGTGATCCCCCTTACTCTGATTTCTTTTTTCTTCATAGCATTTGACATTCTAATATACCATATAGTTTATTTGCTTATTATATTAATTGTTGATTGTCTATTTGCCATGACTAAAAAGTGAGCCCCCACTAGGGCAGAGGTCTTTGTCTTTTTGGTTCCTGACAGATCCTAATGTCTAGATCGTTGCCTGGAACCTAGCAAGAGCTCCAAAATAAATATTTGTTGAACGGATAATGTAATGAATGAGCAAATATGGAAATCTTATTAAAGTGAATTATCATCTATTGCATTCTCAGTCTACAGAAACTAGATAGGGATAGAGTTATAGAGAAAATCACATGAAAAGGAGAAAGTAGGAGGTGTCATGCAAATATTTATACTTTTAACTACATTTATCCACGAAGTTTCTCAAGTTAGTTACTTTTATTTGAGTAGAATATTTTAAAGGTTAGGTGGATGAAGTAGAGAGAATAAAAAAACATCAAGGGAATTTAATTATTACTTCATGGCAAAAAAAAAGGTATATAGATGACTTTTTCCCCACAGGATTTCTAAGGAGGCTGGTGGATTCGAACCGCCGACCCTTCGATTAGCAGCTGTAGTGCTTAACTACTATACCACCAGGCCTCCTATTTTCTCAATACAGAAGGGAAACTAAATAGTCAGAGAATGAAGCACACAGTCGTTCCATTGGTTTATCTATTTAAAAAAAAAAGTCCTTATTTATATACATGGAGCCCTGATGGCACAGTGGTTAACAGCTCTGGCTGCTAACCAAAAGGTCAGTAGTTTGAATCCACCATGTTTAGGTGCTCAGTTGTTGCAAATGGTACTGCCCTGTCACTTCCCCAGTCATTTTAATGACTTAGTGGTTGGCTACTTGATTTATGCTGTTCTCATATTGATTTCCTTTTCAACTGTGATTTAAGAGCCTGACAGGCTTTATATTTTTACCAAAAAAAGTATTAGAGGAAAGCTATTAATCTAAGGATCTATTTTTTTTCTTTTCTTGGCGACAAGTGGATTAGAAACTTCAACTATTATCTTTTTTTAATAAATTGGACTCTAATCCAAAAAATATTGATTAGCAAATCTAAAAAGTAAATTAAACAACAACATATACCATTAGTGAGCACTTTCAAATACGTTATTTCATTTAATCCTCAAAATAACCTTGTGTGGATAATATTATTTGGATTTTTACAGATTTGGAAATAGAGGTTCAGAGAAGTTAAGTAATTTTCTTAAGTTTACACAAATAGAAAGTGGTGGGGCATGGATTTAAATTCAGATTTGCCTGATTACAAAGACCACAGTATTAACCACAGACCATATACATATATAAATACATGAATTCCATGTCCCTATGAATCCTTTAAATCCAATGTTCAAATCACCCTGCCTAAGTGATTAATTTTAAACAACTTCAGGCTCTATCTAGTCTGAGTCCAGCATATGACATACGACTACTTAAAACAAATACAACTCATTTAACAAATATTTTCTGATCAATAGATGGTAGCCATGATGTTTAAAGTCTGTATTCTCATGGAGCTTACTTGTGACAAAAAAACAAAAACGAAACAAGTAAACAGAAAAACATGGTATTTTTAGCTAACATTATGTGCTATGAAGAAAATAAAATATGACAAGAGACTAAAGTGTGATTTTGGTTAGAGAGGAGTTCTTTAGATAGGATGCTAAGGGAAAACTTCTCTCAAAAGAGGTAAAATTTGAGTGAAGATATGAATAAAGAGACACACAATATATATATACATAAGCTATATACATATTCTAATATACAATTATATCTCCAAACATAGGTATTCTTAAAATATTAACAGTGCTCCAGTTTTATATGTTCAAGATATGAGGCAATTATACCAAAATTAATAACAAAGTAGATGAAACAATGGACCACTAAATAATTCTCTCTTGCACTATTGTATTATCATGGGAGATTTACAGTTTTAAGTCTTTGAATTTATGGTCGCAATGGAGAAGTTTCCCTTCCTGTATGTCAAATTCATATAAAAATTTATTTCATATGGAACTAAGTAAGAACAAGCACTCAAACTAAAATTTTGTAAGATTATTTAACAGCTGACTTCCCAACAATATTTCTATTATGATTTTTTAAAGAAAATTATAAGTTCAAAGAATTAGGGTAATGATTAGTTCATATGACACCATCTTATTGTTCTTTTCCTGAAGAGAACTCATTGTATTTTGGTGGGTTTAAATCTTATTCCAAATTCAAAACAGTGCAGTGCTATTAGCTCTTCACTGGGTTTTCTGGACATCTTGAAATGATGTAAATCTATTATTGCTGTTGTTAGGTGCCGTAAAGTTGGTTCTGACTCATAGCAACCCTATATACAGCAGAACGAAACATTGCCCAGTCCTGCACCACCTTCAAAATCATTGTTATGCCTGAGCCCATTGTTGCAGCCACTGTCAATCCATCTCATTGAGGGTCTTCCTCTTTTTCACACACACTCTACTAAGAATGATGTCCCTCTCCAGGGACTGATCCCTCCTGATAACATGTCTAAAATATGTGAGATGAAGCCTCTCCACTCTCGCTTCTAATGAGCATTCTGGTTGTACTTGTTCCAAAACAAACCTATGGATTCTACTGGCAGTCCGTGGTATGTTCAATATTCTTCACTAAAACCATAATTCAAAGGCATCGATTCTTTTTTGGTCTTCCTTATTCATTGTCCAGCTTTCCCATGCATACGAGGTGACTGAAAGCACCATAGCTTGGGTCAAGTGCACCCTAGTCCTTAAAGTGACATCTGCGCTTTTTAACACTTTAAAGAGATCTTTTGCAGCCAATTTGCTCAATGCAATGTGTCTTTTGGTTTATTCGCTGCTGCTTTCATGGGTGTTGACTGTGGACTCAAGTAAAATGAAATCCTTTACAACTTCAGTATTTTCTCCATTTATCATGATGTTGCTTATTGGTCCTGTTGTGAGGCTTTTTTTTTTTTTTTAATGTTGAGGTGTAATCCATACTGAAGTCTGTGGTCTTTGGTCTTCATCAGTAAGTGCTTCAAGTCCTCTTACCTTTTCGGCAAGCAAACTTGTTTCAACAGCGTATCGCAGGTTATTAATGAGTCTTGCTCTAATCCCGAAGCCACATTCTTCTTCATGTAGTCCAATTTCTCAGATTATTTGCTCAGCATACAGACTGAATAAGTAGGGTGAAAGGATAAAACCCTGACACACACCTTTCCTGACTTAAAACCACCCAGTATCCTCTTCTGTTTGAATGGCTGCCTGTTGGTCTATGTACAGGTTCTTCTTGAGCACAATTAAGAGTTTTGGGATTCCCATCCTTCTCAATGTTATCCATAATTTGTTATGATCCACACAGTCGAATGCCTTAGCATACTCAGTAAAACACAGGTAAACATCTTTCTGGTATTTTCTGCTTTCGGCCAAGATCCTTCTGTCATCAGCGACGAGGTCTCTCATTCCATAGCCTCTTCTGAATCTGGCTTGAATTTTTGGCAGTCCCCCGTTGATGTACTGTTATAACTGCTTTTGAACGATCTTCAGCAAAATTTTACTTATTGATAATATTAATGATACTGTTCAATAATTTCCACATTTTGTTGTATCATCTTTCTTTGAAACAGGTACAAATATGGATCTTTCCAGTTGGTTGTCGAGGCAGCTGTCTTCCACATTTCTAGGCATAGATGAGTGGACACTTCCAGTACTGCATCCATTTGTTGAAACATCTCAATTGGTATTCTGTCAATTCCTGGAGCTTTGTTTTTTGCCAGTGCTTTCAATGCAGCTTGGACCTCTTCCATCAGTACCATTGGTTCTTGACCATACGCTACCTCTTGAAATCATTGAATGTCGACCAATTCTTTTTGGTACAGTGGCTCTGCATATTCCTTCCATCTTCTTTTGATTTTTATTTTTCTTTTGATGGTTCTTGTGTCTTTTAGCATTTTCCATGTAGAATCCTTCAATATTGCAAATTGAGGCTTGAAATTTTTCTTCAATTCTTTCAGACTGAGGAGTGCCTAGTAATGTTCTTCCCTTTTTGTTTCCTATCTCCAGGTCTTTGCACATGTCATTATAATACTTTGCTTTGTCTTCTCAAGCCGCCCTTTGAAATCTTCTGTTCAGCTCATCATCATTTCTTCCTTTTGCTTTAGCTGCTCTATGTTCAAGAGCAACTTTCAGAGTCTCTTCTGACATCCATTTTGGTCTTTTCTTAATTTCCTGTCTTTTTAATGACCTCTTGCTTTCTTCATGTACGATGTCCTTGATGTCATTCCACAACTTGTCTGGTCTTACAGTCATTAGTGTTCAATGTGTCAGCTCTTTTCTGGAGGTGGTCTCTAAATTCAGATGGGATACACTCAAGGTAGTACTTTGGCTCTCGTGGACTCGTTCTAATTTTCTTCGATTTCAAGTTCAACTTGCACATGAGCAATTGACGGCCTATTTTGGCCTTGTTCTGACTGACGATTTTTTTTTTATTGTCTCTTTCCACAGATGTAGTCAATTTGATTCTTGTGTGTTCCATCTGTTGAGTGCCACATATAATCACTGTTTATGTTGTTGAACAAAGGTATTTGTAATGAAGAGGTCATTGATCCTGCCAAATTCTATTGCCAAGGCTATATTTTCCAGCTACCAAACCTACTTCTTTGTTTCCAACTTTCACATGCCAATCACCAGTAGTTATCAATGCCTCCTGATTGCATGTTTGATCAATTTCAGACTACAAAAGTTGGTAAAAATCTTCAATTTCTTCATCTTTGGCCTTAGCAGTTGGTGTGTAAATTTGAATAATCATTGTACTAACTGATCTTCCTTGTAGGTGTATTGATATTATCCTATCACTGACAGTGTTACACTTCAGGATATATCTTGAAATGTTCTTTTTGAAAACGAACGTGATGCCATTCCTTTTCAATTTATCAGTCTCGGCATAGCAGGCCTTATGATTGTTTGACTCAAAATGGTCAACACCAGTCCATTTCAGCTCACTAATGCCTAGGATACCTATGTTTATGCATTCCATTTCATTTTTGAAAATCTCCAATTTTCCTAAATTCATACTTTGTACACTCAATGTTCTTATTTATTTATTTATTTATTGTGCTTTAGGTGAAAGTTTACAAATCAAGTCAGTCTGCCATACAAAAAGTTATACACGCCTTGCTATACACTCCCAGCTGCTCTCCTCCTAATGAGACTGCACATTCCTCCTCTCCACCCTGTATTCCTTGTGCCCATTCAACCAGCTCCTGTCCCCCTCTTTCTTCTCATCTCACCACCAGACAGGAGTTGCCCACATAGACTCAAGTGTTCACTTGAGCCAAGAAGCCCACTCATCACCAGTATCATTGTCTATCTTACAGTGCAGTCCAGTTCCTGTCTGTAGAGTTGGCTTTGGGAATGGTTCCAATCTTTGGCTAACAAAGGGTCTGGGGACCATGACCCTCAGGGTCCCTCTAGTCTCAGTCAGACCATTAACCCTGGTATTTTTACAAGAATTTGACATCTGTATTCCACTGTTCTCCTGCTACATCAGGGACTCTCTGTTGTGTTCCCTGTCAGGGCAGTGATCAGTGGTAGCCGGGCACCATCTAATTCTTCCAGTAGTTAATTTCATTTTTTTGCTGAATTTTATTCTGTTGTGTGGATATACCACATTTTTCACCACTAAGTATGTTGTTACCTGTAGGTTTTCATACATTGATTAAATTGAAGGAATTCCCTTCTATACCTAGTTTGCTGAGTGTTTGGGTGTTGGATTTTGTGAAATGCTCCTTCTGTGTCTATTGAAATAATCATGTGGTTTTTCTTTTTAGTTGCAAGTATTGGGGATTAAATTGACTTTCAAATGTTAAACCAACCTTATATTCCTGGGATAAATTCAACTGGATTTGACTTGTTCAAATTTTGTTTAGGATTTTGCATCAGTATTCATGAGATAACAGTCTGCTGTTTTCTTGTAATATCTTTCTCTGGTTTGGTTATCAGTATAATGCTGGCTTCATAGAATCAGTTGGGAAGTCCATTTTCTCTTCAATTTTATGGAATAGTTTGTGTAAAATTGGTATGATTTATTCCTTAAATGTTTTGTAGAATTCACTAGTGAAAGTGTGTGTGTGTGTGTGTCTGTATTGCCTGTGTGTGTGTGTGTATGGGAAGGTTTTTAACTTTAATTTATTCAATACATATAAGCTATTGCAGTTATCTATCTTTTCTTTTGAGAGCTTTTTTGCTTTGTGCCTTTCACAGAGTTGTCCATTTCATCTAAGTTGTTGAATTTATTGCCATAGAGTTGTTAATATTATTCCCTTATTATCCTTTTAGTATCTGTAGAATCTATAATTATGTGACCTCTCTCATTTCCAATATTGGTAATTTGTGTCTTCTCACTTTTTTTGTCCTGGTCAGGCTACAGAGTTACCAATTTTATTGATCTTTTCTTTTCCAAGTTTTGTCAGTTTAGCTTCAGATATCTTGAATCCCTATTATTAGGTGCAAAAATGTTTAGGACTGTTATATTCTCTTGATGGATTGACCCATTTATCATT
The DNA here is from genome assembly GCF_024166365.1 of Elephas maximus indicus. Taxonomy (NCBI): domain Eukaryota; kingdom Metazoa; phylum Chordata; class Mammalia; order Proboscidea; family Elephantidae; genus Elephas; species Elephas maximus. The sequence continues at coordinate 81,411,294 of NC_064846.1, read as the reverse complement.
AAAAAATGACCTTATTTATCCCTGTTTATATTCTTTGCTCTGAAGTCCACTGTCTGGTATCAATATAGCCACTCCAACTTTCTTTTGATTAGTATTAGCTTGTTATATATTTCTCATCTTTTTTATATTTTATCTATCTATGCATTTATATTTAAAGTGTGTTTCTTGTAGGCAGCAACAGCTGGGTTGTAATTTTTATCCAGTCTGACAATTTATGCCATTTAATTGAATTGTTTAGATTATGTACATTTAATGTGATTACTGACATGGGTAGGTTTAAATATACCATCTTGCTATTTGTTTTCTATTTGTCCCGTCTGTTGTTTGTTCTCTTTACCTTTTTATCTGCCTTTTCTTAATATTAATTGAATATTTTAAAATTATTTTTATAAATGGAATTCATATGATACAACATACAATGGAATCAAATTCAGCAAAAAAATGTAATATATGCTTTTATTATTCCCTTTTATCTACTTTTTTGGCTTATTAGTAATAAGTCTGTTTCATTATCGTAGTCACTGATTCAGAGTAAGGTTTTTCAACAGCAGCACTGTTGACATTTTGGACTGGGTAATTCTTTGTTGTGGGGTTCTGCCCTGTGCGTTGAAGAATGTTTAGTAGTATCCCAAAATTTGACACTACATGCCAGTAGCATACCCCAGTTGTGACAAAGAAAAGTCTCTAGACATAGCCAAATATCCTTAGAAGGCAAAATAGTGTCTATATGAGAACAACTGCTTTAGGGTTTATATTATACATCATTAGCTTATTATAGTTTACCTTCACATGATACACCACTTCATGAACTGTTTGTTGTTAGATGCCATCAAGTCAGTTCAGGGAGTTGCCAGAAATTCAAGCCAGATTCATGTATACTTTAAGAGCTTTATAACAGTATATCTATGAGTTGAAATCGACTCTACGGCACTGGGTTTGGTTCCGTTTTCCGTTTATAACAGTATACTTCCTTTTCTCCCCTCCCAGTCTTTATGCTATTGTTGCCATTCATTTTACTGTTAGTTATATTATAAACCCCACATTACATTGTCATCATTGTTATTTAAACTATCAAAACAACTTATGTAGTGGTTAAGTGCTTGGCTGCTAACAGAAAAGTAGGCAGTTTGAACCCAGCAGCCATTCCATGGGAGAAAGATGTGGCAATCTGCTTCTCTAAAGATTACAGCCTTGGAAACCCTATGGGTAGTTCTACTCTGTCCTATAGAGTTGCTATGAGTTGTAATCAACTCGACAGCAATGGGAACAAGAAATTGCCAATTATCTTTCAAAGAGATATAAATAAAGAGGAAAAAATCATATGTATTTAACCATGTACTTATCATTTCCAGTGCTATTCACTCCTTTGTGTAGATCCAAATTTCCCTTTAGTATCATATTCCTTTTTCCGGAAGGATGTCCTTTAACATTTCTAATAGTGTGGGCCTGCTTAAGATTTATATTTTAGTTGATGTATGTCTAAAAAGGTGTTTATTTCATGGTGAACTTTAAAAGGTATTTTAGATGGGTATAAAATTCTGGCTGTTGCTGCTGTTAGGTGCCATTGAGTCAATTCTGACTCATAGCGACCCTATGTACAACAGAGCAAAACACTGCCCAGTCCTGAGCCATCCTCACAATTGTTATGCTTAAGCCCAATGTTGCAGCCACTGTGTCAATCCATCTCGTTGAGGGTATTCCTCTTTTTCACTGACCCTCTACTTTACCAAGCACAATGTCCTTCTCCAGGGACTGATCCCCCCTGATGACATGTCCAAACTATGTGAGAAGTAGTCTCATCATCCTTGTTTCTAAGGAGAATTCTGGCTGTATTTCTTGCAAGACAGATTTGTTCATTCTTTTAGCAGTGCATGGTATATTCAATATTCTTCTCCAACAGGATAATTCGAAGGTATCAATCCTTCTTTGGCTTTCCTTATTCATTGTACAGCTTTTGCATGCATATGAGGCAATTGAAAACACCATGGCTTGGGTCAGGTGCATCTTAGTCTTCAAGGTGATGTCTTTGCTTTTTAACACTTTAAAGAGGTCTTTTGCAGCAGATTTGCCCAATGCAATGCGTGGGTATTTCTCAAGCTGAAAGAACTGAAGAAAAATTTTAAACCTCAAGTTGCAATATTGAAGGATTCTATGGATAAAATATTAAACAAGACAGGTAGCTTCAAAAGAATATGGAAGAAATACACACAGTCACCACACCAAAAAGAATTGGTTGACGTTCAACCATTTCAGGAGGTAGCTTATGATCAGGAACCGATGGTACTGAAGGAAGAGATCGAAGCTACGCTGAAGGCATTGACGAAAAACAAGTCTCCAGGAATTGACAGAATACCAACTGGGATGTTTCAAAATTCTGGTTGACAGAGTTTATTTCAGTGCTTTAGAAATGTTGCTCCACTGTCTTTTGGCTTGCCTTATTTCCAGTGAAAATCTGATGCCATCCATATTTTTGTTTCTCTGCTTATAAGATATATTTTTTTCCTCTGGCTGCTTTTAATTTTTAACTTTATCACTGTTTTTGAGTAATTTGGTTATGATGTGCCTTTGCATAATCTTTTCTGCGGTTCCTATACTTGGGCTTCATTGAGCATCTTTGATCTGTGTGTTTATAATTTTCATCAAATGTGGAAAATTTTCAGCCATTATTTCTTCAAATATCTTTTCCACCTCCTTCCTACTCTTTCAGGGACTTCAATTACATGTGTATCACTCTGCTTGAAGTTGTCCAACTTCTTATTAATGTATTTTTTTTTAAGTTCTTTTCTCTTGGTATGCTTTACTTTAGGTAGTTTCTATTGCTATGTCTCCAAATTCACTAGTCTTTTCTTCTGCAATGTCTAATCTCCCATTAATCTCACTCTGTGTACTTTTCATCTCACACATTGTAATTTTCACTGGTAGAGTGTTCTATTTGGGTCTTTTATTATATCTTCCATGTCTCCACTTCACTTTTTAAGCATTTGGAATGCAACTACAATAATTTTAGTATCCTCTTCCGATAGTTCTAAAATATGTGTCTGTTCTGAGTTCTTTTCACTTAACTTATTTTCCTTTTCCTCATAGACCATATTTTCCTGCTCCTTTACATTATGTAAATTTTTGATTGGATAGCAGACATTCGTGAATTTTATTTTGCTGCATTATATGTATTTTTGTATGCCTACAAATATTACTGACATTTGTTCTGGGATGTCATTAGATTATTTGGAAACTGATCCTTCTTGGACTTGATTTTAAGATTTGTTAGGCAGAATAACAGCAGTATTTAGTCTAAGGCTAACAGCTCCTCACTACTAAAGAATGAGCTTTTTGGATACTCTACAAAATGGCCTGTGAATTATGAGATTTTCCAGTCTGTCTGTGGGAAAACACACTATTCTTGGCCCCACACGAGCAGTTACTTCTAATCTGTTACTTCTAATCTTCTTGCATGGTTCTTTCCCTGACCTTAAGTGGTTTCCCAACATATGTGTGTACTCAGTATTCAGTTGAATACTCAAGGGGGGGAGGGCTCTGCAGACAGCCTGAGTTCTTTCTTTGTGCAGTTTTCTCTTCTCTAGTACTCTGCCCTGCAAACTCTAGCTGTCTCTTAGCTCCATCTCCTCAACTCAAGGGATCCTTTCAGGCTCCATCCATGAATCACAATCTGGTAACTTTCTCAGGGCAGTAATCTGATGCAGTAAGCTCTGGCATTGCTGTCCTTCACTGCCTGTGGTGAAGAGACTCCAAGGTGCCACTGTCCTCTAATCCCTATCCTCTCCTAGGACCTGAGAGTGATTGCAGCTTTTTGAGACCCTAAGCAGAGAACTAAGACATGCCTGGACTCCCAACCACAGAAACTATGAGATAATGAATGTGTGTTGTTTTAAGCTGCTAAGACTGTAGTAAGTTGTTGTGCAGCAATAAATAACTAATACAGATGCTTCATGGCCTATGTCTTCAAAACTGTTGCTTTATACATTTAGTTAGTTTACGAGTTGTTTCAGGTGGGAACACAAATCCTATCTCTGTTACTGTCTCTTGGCTAGAGTGGACATCTCATGTATCAGATACTAAATGTAAATTTAAAATAATTTAAATTTATATTTTATAAACAAAATAAAATGTAAAAATTCAGTTCCCTACTCGCACTAGCCACATTCCACGTGCTCAATAGCCTAGCCACATATGATTAGTGGATACTGTATTGCACAGCACAGTGGTAAAATCTCTGATCATATATGAATTGAATAAATGAATGGCAGTTGTCTTGACTTTTAGCATTCTCATTCTCAGGGCTCATTTCAGTGGAATAAGTTTTTAGGGAAAGTTAGTTGAGAAAAATAAGATGAAGAGAAATAGAGACACGGATGCCAGATTTACTCCAGGACAGTGATCTTTGATCATTTGTGTTACAGAAACCAACAGAAAAAAAATCATGAATGATGGAGGGTCTCCCCACTGGAGATAAAGAAGGAGAGATGTGGGAATACAGAGGTGTATGTATGTAAGTGGTATTGAACACCCAAGTATTAGAGTTCACTATAACAATCTTTCCACCCCCTCTGGAACTCTGATGACAACTACATAATATGATTAGTCTTTTCCCAAACTCATTCCTTTCCTTTTATTCTTTATCTTGGTGAATGGCACTTCCATCTACCCAGTCAAAAAAAACACCAGAGTAAAAAACTAAAAATCACTTATGGTTTTGTCTACTCATTCATACCTTCCACATCCAATCACTTCTCAAGTCATATCATTTATCTCCTTAATATCTATTTTCTTCCTTCTCCTCCTCTTTAGCCCATCAGTTATTGCCTTAGTTTAGATTGTTATCATTTCTTGCTTAGATTATTGTATTATAATTATTTTCCTCGCTTCAGTTTATTTGCAAGAGGTTTATCAATTTTATTAAAAGTTTTTGAAGAATCAGATTTTTGTTTCATTTTTCTCTATTTCTTTCCTATTTTAAATTTCATTGATTTATGCTCCTATAATTTATTTCCTTTGGCTTGCTTTGGGTTTAGTTTGTTCTCTTTTTCTATTTTCTTCAAGTAGAAACAGATTATTGCGTTGCAACCTTTCCTCGTGTCTAATGTGAGCATTTGAAAAAAAGCATTTAGTGCTGCACAATTCCCTCTCAGCACTGCTTTAGCTCTATACCACATGTTTCGATATGTTGTATTTCCTTTTTCATTCAGTTATATATATTTTTCATTTCTTTTGAGACTTCCACTTTGACCCATGGATTATTTACATGTGTGTTGTTTAATTTCCATGTGACAACAGAATGGATTTTTTAGTCTGCAGGAATGAAGAGTGCTTCCCAGGCCGAGTGCTTCTAGTAGCTTGATCCCTCTTCCCAGTGCTTCAAGTTGCCTGATTTCTTTAGGTGGGAGACAGAATTCCCAGGCCAGGCTGTTTTTTATGATGGTATCTCCCTTGCCATTGCTGCTTTGTTTCACAGTGTCTTTAGGTGTGAAAGGGGAGTTCAGGACCAACAAGGAAGGAGAGCACTTCCACTGACTGCCAGTGGGCCTCCCAACTGATTTCCTTGGCCAGAGTTGGCAGGCATATTTGATGTTGTTGGTAGGACTCCAATTCCATCTGTGGGAGGAATGAGCCTACCCAAGTTGCCTACTGTTGTTAGGTTGGGGATCAGGAAGTGTCAGACCTACATCACCTTCTTCTGTTGAGAAGAGGAGTATAAGGTCATGCCTCTGTGCTGTTCCTCCAGGCTTGGAATCCCTAACCCATTGCCTTCTTCTTTCCACCTTCCATAGTTCTGCTTTGGTGGCCTTTTTCATTATTTACAGAGTTTATAGTTGCACTTTGTGGAGAAGACAAGGGAAGGAGGAGTGTATGCCATTTTTCCAGTCAACTTAGCTTCAGTTTAATTATCCTCAAACTTACCCACCATACTAGTAACTTCAGTTATCTTTCTAAAAGTCCATTCAGGTCTCTTTCATGTTTAAAATCCTTTAATAGTTTCCCATCTATGGACCAACTATACCAAAATCTCCTACGGTGCTTGTTAAAATGCAGATTTATGGGCTCTACAAAGACAAGCTGAATGATATTCTTTTAGAACACAATTTTTATGAAGTTCTGTTATTTTAACATTATGTAAATCACAACGGCTATAGCTGAAAGTCAGAAGAACAAAATAAGATGGTCAAAACATTAGTTTTTCATCATACTGAAATGCACTAATAAGAAATACTATGGTAAATTATTTAATACTGATGGGTATTTTGGTATAAATCAAGATTCAATTATATAATCAAATTAACTGATGCTAATCAAAGGTAAAACAAATTACAATTTGTGAATTACCTTTGAATGCTTTTTAAAACTTAAAAAAAAACTTGCTGTAGGATTGTATGGTGTGCTGATTGCTATATTTTATTTAAACTTATCTTATTTTATAAATATTATGACATCAAAACATGTCCCTTGAGACAATGCAGTCTTAATAAGGTTCTGTTTTGCCAACTTTACAAAATCATAACAGTTTTCTCAATGGCATTCCTACTAACAACATAGGGGAAACCCATTTTCTGCTTTAAATGAAAGATTACTTACTGCTCTTTTTCTAGAACACCCTGTAATCCAAGGCACAGTAAGGTTTCCTGAAATCTGTGGAAACAACAAATGGAATCTCAGTAAGGTATGCATTGACACTACTTGGAATGTTAATCAACACCAAAGAGTTCATATAAGATGTCAAGACAGATCTATTTTCAGAGTATATTCCCCATGTAGACATAGCGGCTTCCTTATTGAAGCCAACAGATTTAAAATTGATTTTAATTCCTCTATAGAAAAATGTTACAAGTGGTACAAGGTTTCCCCGGAAATTCAAGGTTTCTAGGGTATTGTTGGGGCCTGGACACATGGTTTGAATATCTATAGACAATAAAATTATTATGATAAAAATACAGTCCTCTGTGGAATAAAACTTGTAAGAACTACCCAACAGTCACTATAGGTATCTTTCTAGATAAGGCATCAACAGAAAGCAAGAAAGGATTTCATAATGAAAGGTGTATGCTATAAACTATTTAAAAACATTACTTCTATTTACTTTGTAAAATCAGCACTAATTGAATTATTTATCCGTGTGTATTCTTAATTAAAATTTTAGGCATATAGTGTGTCTGGCTGAAACATTTTGTTTCTCCAAATTGTGGCCTAGTTAGGAGTCTATTTACTATGCCCTCCATCCTTTCTTAGGAAATGGTGAATTGCAGATTTTAATAAGTCCATTGATTTAAAGGAAGATTCATTTGCATAAATGATATACGAGTGAAAATGGGAGAAAGTGTGGCCCTTTCACCATTATCACCATTATCAAACCTCTTTAATTAGAATACATCTGGGATCTGTTAATTTGAGTCACATCCTAGTGTTCGATGTTGGTAGTAAAGTTTTTCAAATGTTGTAACCTTGAGAAGATATTTCTTGCACATAAGACACACATTTGATCAAATATTTTATAATAATTTCCCAAATGGAGAGGCGTACTATGGTAGCTGAGTGTATATTATTTTTCAATACTCTCATCTACCCATCCACTCAGACCAGAAAAGGAAACAACGCACTTCTAGAAAATCCCATTCAATAGTATAATAGCCTCTATTTAGTAGAAATAAGTGCTGCTTCAGTTGGATTTCGGGGAGTGTTTACAAAGATCAAGGTAGTCCTGAGGTTATATCCCAGCTGTGGCTCAGGTTAAATTTAGCCTGGCTTAATCATAACTTTATCTAAGATATATCTAGATTGGAGAGTACTGTAAACTCTCCTCATGAACTCCCTTTCCCTTCCAAACACATACATCATGAGCGACTGGCAAGAAGTAAAATCACCTTCTGTTGGTGGTGGTGGAAATGTGGCACTCAATCAAATATTTACTGCTTTTGATAATTTATATTTAGTGATAGCTGATGAATTAATATCATTTCTACTAATAAGGAATAATGTTAAAGAGTATAAATAGTAAAGTAATATCTTTATTCAAACTTCACATAAACTATTACTGTCTCTGGAAACTAGATCTCCCATTTTACTTTGAGCTCTAAATATACCTACATGCTTGGGTTAGGTTAAAAATCATGTAAACTCCAAATAATATGTATAAGGATTTGACTTATATTTTCACTGAAGGTAAAATCATACTGCAGTTAAATGGCAATTAACTGGAATACTGGGGGATCCTGGGAAGGTGTGAATAACTGATCTTTTTTTTCTTTTTAATGGCAAATGATGATAAAGAAATTCCTTCTGAAAAATTCTTCAAAATATATATTTTCTTGTGCTCCCATCAGTACCTACTTGGTGTATGATATAATAGTTACTAAGTAAACTGTTAGCCTCAGCAAAAGAGGTAATCTGCTAAATAATCACATAATGTACTCATGAAAAAAAATTGATAGAGATATCCAACTGTTTTGGACTACTTGTGCACACACTCCCGTCCATCAATGAGGATAATTCTGCCTGTATAGAGTTGCTACAGAAAACATGCAAAACCAAATGAATTTAAAAAAAAAAGTCTAGTAACTACTGGAAAGTTACACATGAAAAAATAAAAATAATACTTATATTAAACACGGTAATTGAATATACATAAACACTGGCATTACAAATATTCAGTATATAAAATGTGGCTTCTTTTTTAAATTAATTGTATTTAACCAAGAAAATGGAAGACTCCTGTAAGCACATTAGCATACAAATATAAATTCTGTGTGATTTGGAAAGAAACGACGTTTCACTTTTTTGTTTTATAATTCTGTGGCAGCAGTTGTGTGATACTTAAATGCCATAATTAACTATTCTTTACTATTTATTTTAAATCTATTCTTCAGTTCCTTTAGTTTCTGGTAAAACTCATGAACACCCAGGCAGAACAGCTGAATTTGTAGACTTTTTTGAATCACAGTAGTGTATAAATATGTGTCCCCAAATTGGGAAGTTTTGCTTTGTGCCATATTGATGACAAGGTTTCTCGCTCACCAGAACTATAAAATGCAGTATTGCAAATGAGCAGAGTAATAGATTTCTCATTTAAATGATATTTCACTTCCACCCACAATTTCAGCAGCCTGATATGGAAAACTACAAAATGAATCTCTAAAGAGGTAAGACTGATTTAACAAATATATCAGAATTTATACATCCAAATGAGTGCTGCATACAACTTGTCATGGAAGCTCCATAGACACATCCAAACTCCCTAAGGGACCAAATTTCTGGGCTCAGGCTGTGAGGACCATGGTCTCAAGAAACATCTAGCTAAATTGGCATAACATAGATTTTAAAGAAAATGTTCTATATTCTACTTTTGTGATTTGGGGATTTAAAGGCTTGTGAGCAGCTATCTAAGATAGTCCACTGGCCTCACCCTGTCTGGAGCAAGGGAGAATGAAGAAAACCAAAGACACGAGGGAAAGATTAGTCCAAAGAACTAATGAACCACAACTACCACGGCCTCCACAAGACTGAGTCCAGTACAACTAGATGGTCCCCTTTTCCACCACCGACTGCTCTGACAGGAATCACAATAGAGGGTCCCGGACAGAGCTGGAGAAAAATGTAGAACAATATTCTAATTCACACGCACAAAAGACCAGACTTACTGCTCTGACAGAGACTGGAGAAACCTGAGAGTATGGCCTCCAGACAGCCTTTTAGCTCAGTAATGAAGTCACTCCTGAGGTTCACCCTTCAGTCAAAGATTAGACAGGCCCATAAAACAAAATGAGACTAAAAGGGCACACCAGCCCAGGGGCAAGGATGAAAAGGCAGAAGGGGGCAAGAAAGCTGGCAATGGGGAACCCAAGGTCAAGAAGAGAAGAGTGTTGACATGTTGTGGGTTTGGCAACCGATGTCACAAAACAACTTGTGTATTAATTGTTCACTGAAAAGCTAGTTTGCTCTGTAAACCTTCATCTAAACTATAATTTAAAAAAAAAGAAAATGTATGTTTCAAAGCAGAAAACTTGAGAAGTTATAAACTCATTACAATGACGTTTCCTTTTTTGAAATAATTTGGGAACTTTGGTTTTGAGTTTTCAGTTGGTGATTCACCCAGAGATTCTGTCTCATCACTTCACTTTCCTTTTGTTTTCAACTGAAAATATGATAGCCAAGATTGATCATCCATATTATTCACTAGGCGTAGCTCAGAATGAATTCTGATTATTTTCCAAAATCAAGTTTACCCTCAAATGAAGATTTGTGACCACTGAAAACATTTAAAGAATCCCACAGACTTTTAAGGCAAGTATAAAAGATTTTCAAAAATTTTTTGATAAATTGAACAGTATTGAAATAAGTGTATATAACTCCCAAGGTAACTTGCTTGAATTCTGTTCAAATATTTATCAGTAATCTCTTTCGTACAAGGTGCTGTTTTAGGTGTTACAGGAAATAAAAAGATGGGTAACACATAATTTCCTGGAAGTCTGAGAGGGAGAGATAAGACAGGAACATGAAAGATTTTAATACAAAGAAATCTATGATAAGTGTTATAAGAAAGGTACAATAAATGAAGTGCAATAGGAGTTCAGAGATGGCAAAAGTACATTCACTTGGAGAATGATAGCTCATCTGTACCTTAAAAGCTGGGTAGAATTTTGATAGACAAAAATGAAGAAGAGAGTATTTCATGGAAAAAGAATGGCACAAGCACGGTGGAACAGAACAGTAGAGTGTGTTGGGGGAATGGTCAGTTCAACTAGAACTAAAAGGGGAGGTTGAAGTCATTTTGTGGATGGATATGAATGCCAAGATACAATTATATCTAATTGTGGAGAAAGTGGGGAGCAAGTGAAGATTCTTAAACAGAGAAGTTGTAGCCTCAGAATTGTATTTTTAGGATGATTAACTTGCCTATTTGTGTAGAGTGAATTGAAGAAGTAAGGAAATGTTTATAATAATTTGGGTAAGAAGTAATCCACATTTGGAACTAGGGTAGGGGGAGTAGGAATTGAGAAAAGAAATATAAAACAGATTTCCAAAGAAAGATCATGGGCATGAGACAGACGAGAACTAAACACTGTCAAGATAACTGGAATAGTTTTTTTTTTTTTTATGGCCATGAAAAAACTGTCTCCCCAAGTGGTTGGCTTGTTCAAGCTAATAGAGAGTCATAACTTTGAGTGTTAACTCAAGGCAGTTCCACTGTTGAAAATCTCCTTCTCATGGATAAGAGTGGATAGCTTAAAGGAGGTCACACACATATTTGGATGTTAGCTGGACTCATCTGTATAGTTAAGGTTTGAGAATCCAATTGTAGCACTTCTCTTTCTCATGTAATTAAAAATCTGCAAAATTATGCTTTGAATAGACATTGCGTATTAAAATATTAATTATGCATTATATAGACACAATACTAAACATGATTGTACACTGACAAGAAAGAATGCATGTATGAGGTGTACAGCACAGAGAACACTGTTAAGCATGTGGTAGGCACTTAATGAATACTTGCTGATTGATTTATTGATTGAATAATATTAGGCCTTTATTATTCACTGCTTATCACTTATTGAAACTCAATAAAAGACCAAGAGATTATTGAAAAGATTATTTCTGAGACTATTACATCTCAGAAATTAGCCCATGGGGTGGGAAAGAAGTAAGTTTTTTGCCTGTTGAGAACAATGTGTTCTGCAACAAAGAATAAAAGATGTCCTGATGTTTTAAAAAAGCTTTCCCCCTCTTCTCTCCATTAAGTCCCTGGACAAGCTTTCAGAAATTAGATTCCCTTTACAAATAAACGCTGTGATACTACAATCTTTGGTCAAACACAGTTTTTTTAGCATATAAATTTTTCTTCTATTCGGTGATATGAAATTGGTGTTAAAAAATTGTTAGCATGAAACGTTCTTGGCATTGATAACCAAGATATTATTTGGGGATTTATTTTTAGTATGTAATATTTCATAAACCACATGAGATTAAGAACTGGGAAATTGAAATTCTAAGCTGTTTCAAATGAAATTATAAAAATAACTCAGATAACTTTCAACATTGAAAAAAATAACTCATGTACAACACAAAGAAAAAACATGATTTCACCTTAATGATTTTTGAGATACTGGCTGTTAAAAATAATGGGAGAATTTAAACAATAAAATAAATTAATATGCTGATGGTCATGTTATGATACAAAGGCACTGAAACAAAAAACCAAACCAAACCCAGTGCCATCGAGTCGATTCTGACTCATGGCGACCCTGTAGGACAGAGTAGAACTGCCCCATAGAGTTTCCAAGGAGCACCTGGCGGATTCGAACTGCCGACCTTTTGGTTAGCAGCCGTAGCACTTAACCACTATGCCACCAGGGTTTCCAGGTAAAGGCACTGGGGCATATAAAATTACAAATCTGGAAGCCCTGAAATTATACACTTTAGTATGTTTTTTTTTAATATTATCTTAATCCCACTAAATTAAAAAAGACAGATATTTGAGCAAACATAAAAAAAATTTCTTCACTAATTTCAGAAAAAGAATTGTCAAATGTTAGCTTTAGGTTCTAAATATATATATGAAATGAAATATTTTATTACATGTGTATTTGGAGATGAGTTCCAAAAACAACAGCAAAAGACATATAGCTCTTAGCACATTGCCATCTTTGTTGGGCTGGGCTAGTGTTCTTTCCGTGATTCATACCTCCATGTCTTTGCTTTGCATATGTCTCCTTGTTGAACTCAAAATAGACTTTTAAAAGAAATCAAATACTCTGGTTCTTTGTGGCACTAACACTATATGTGCTGATACAGTCACTCTGTGATTTAAAAAACAAACAGCAATTGGAAACAGATTTGTTTTTGGCCAAAAAATTCTTGATGAATCCCCTAATAATACAATCTTTACTCATAAACTTAAAATTTCATTCTTCCTTTAGCAGAACAAAAATACACACTGCAGGCTGAAGAATCACACATACTTCCTTGCAGAGCTTCACATACCTTGATCTAAACAGTTAATCTCTGTTGTCAACTCTTAGAACATTCTTCCATTTGCACTCAGTAAAGAATCATCATACCACTGGAACTGTTCTTACAAAACCTTCAGATACTATTGTTACTCATTCAAATATCATGCCAGAGTGATAATAGCGTGAAAAGAATTTTTAAAAAACCACATTACTTCTCTTCTAAATGAGAGCAGAGAAATATTTGAGTATGAAAATTGCATTTTCTATATATGTGTTTAGCAATTTCACGTGACAAAGATGCATTGAAGTTGATGCAAGACTTCCAGAACATCGGCGTGTGGACTTCTGTAAGTCTACTCCTCCAAAAAGCAATAAAAACATTGGAAAACAAATTGTCAAAAGCAGCTTTTAATAGTTCTTGAAGTTAATCAAAGACCTGAAACAATCTGAGGAGCTTTTTTTTTTTCCCATGAAAAAACTGCTGAACTTCGATAAGAACATGATTCGTGGTACTGTAAGTTGACCTACACCCATACTCCACTCTTCAGTTCCATGGTAGACTTGAAAACCAACAGACTCGACAACAATCACTGGAGGGAAAAGAACTGATTTGGAGCTACTAAAAAAGTCCCATCCCTAGAATAATGTCACTACCTGACCTATTTCTCAGCTCCTTAGAAGAGCCCCATTCACAGAATGTTGCTTTATTTGACCTAACTCAGAAGTCACTACGTGGGAAAACCTCTACTTCCAGAGAGTTTGCTAAGAAAAATTAATGGTAATTGTTTTAATATGGCAGCTGCATGAACCATGTCCACTTGGGAAAAATAAGAGCCTGGCGAAAAAATTAAAAGAAAGACATTTGGGATGAAATGTCAATAAACCAAAAACCAAACCCATTGCCACTGAGTCAATTTTGACTAGATGTCCATAAAACCCAAGATGTCCATAAAACCAACCCATAGAGGGCTTTAAAAAGGTCTGACTCCTTCCTGGGGAATCTAGAAGGCTGAACAAATGTGCAGGCCTGTGTGCATACCAAAGAATGACCTCTGATATCTCACCTCTGGCTGACACTGAGGTCCTGAGTAAGCTGGAAGTGAAGGCAAAGACAGTTGTAAACTGTATGATGTTAAAGGTGTGCCCCAAAACACACACAAAGGGTGGAAGACTTCAAGACATTTAAGGAGGAGGGGGAGCCAACATGGCACTATAGACAGAAGCACCACACAGTCCCTCTACAGCAAAGACATGAAAGACGAAGTAAAACAGATACAAATGTCAATCCTGGAATCCTAAGCACCAAATGAAGGAATAAAGAACTCAACAAAGCATGGAATGGAATAAAAAATGGACAGAGAACAGAGAACGAGAAGAGCTACGGAGTGGAACTCTCCTACCAGTTAACATGACACAGGCTTGCCATCTTGGACCTTGGCCACCAAGAATGGCAGACAGGAGGTACGGGAATGCAACTTCATGGAGCTCCCAACAGGAGACAGAGCACCAGGTAACCAGGGTTCCATGCTTTCCCATCCTCGATTGTTCTTCCCTCTATGTGGCATCCACGCTTAACAACAGGTGACAGTTGCTTGGGAGGAGAGATACCGGCTCCTTGCTGCTCAGATTCACCTTTCCTCTACTGGCCGGCTCCTTCAGTGCCATTTTTTTTTTGTTGTTGTTATTTTTTGGACTCTTTTTGTTTGTTTCTTCTTTCTCTCTCACTTCTTTCCTTTCTTTTCTCCTGCCCAGCTAGCACCGTGTGCCTTCTTGGCCCTTTCTTGAGGGGCTGTGACACACTGCTCACCTAGAGAGCCACTAGCACATGGATTACCTGGGTCTGTGCTACCCCACTGGAAGCCTCCCTCAGCACCATTTTTGGGGGGTTACTTACCTATCTCTCCCTTCCTTCCTTTCTTTTCTTCCACCCACCTAGCCTGGTGTGCCATCCCTGACCCTTCTAGATGGGCTGTGCCACATCACTTGGCTAGTGAGCTGCTGGCACACAATTTCCCTGGGTCCACACCATCCCAGTAGAAGGCTCCTTTGGCATCATTTATTTTATTTTATTTCCCCCCCCCCACAGTTTCTTATCCCTTTCTCTCTCCCGTCCTTCCTTTCCTGTCTCCCTTTCACCAAGCCCCTTATGATCTCCCTCCCCTTCTTTATGAACTGTGCCACACCATTCGGTACATGGCCTATGACACCCCATGAGCAGGCTCCCTCAACTCCATTTTTAAAAATATTCTCTTTCTCTCCCTTCCTTTCTTTTCCACTACTTAACTAGCCACATGTGCCATTCCCACCACTTCTTGATGAGCTGTGCCACACAGCATAGCTAGAGAGGCACTGGCACATGGTCTCTCTGAGTTTGTGCTGCCCTTACTGGCAAGCCCCTATAGTGCATTTCTTTCTTTCTTTTTTTTTTTTTAGTTTCTTCTCACTCTCTCTCTCTCACTTCCTTCCTTTAATTTCTCCCACTCACCTAAACTCATGTGCTGCACCCACCCTTCTCAATGGGCTATGCTGTACCATTCAGCTAGAGAGCCTCTGACACACTGTCTCCCCAGGTCTGTACCGCCCCTCAGGCCAGCTCAGTCAGTGCCATATTTTTATTTTTCTTTATCTTCCCCTTCTGCCTTTTATTTCTTCCTACCATCTAGGCCCTGCACTGCTCCACCCCTTCTTGATGGGCCATGTTGTGCTGCTCAGCCAGGGAGATATCAGCTCATGCCACCTCAATTCTGTCCCACCCCAACAGCCTGCTTCCCCAGCACCATATTTATTTATTTTTTGTTGTTTTTGTTTTGGTTTGGTTTTTTGTTTGTTTTGTTTTTTTTTCTTTCTTATATTTCCCTTCCTTTCTCCAGCCCACCTAGCCCCATGCTCCACCCACCCCTTTCTTGACAGGCCGAGCAGCATCTAATGGCTAGAAAGCCACCAGCACATGGCCTTGCTGGGCCTGCCTTGTCCCCATCCACCAAATAGTATCACGTGGACATTTTATTGACTTTTTCTTTCTTTCTTCCTTTTTTCCTTCATTTATTCCCTCTTTTTCTGCTTCTGTTTCTCTCTTCTTTCCCTTCTTTCTCTCACTTACTTAGCTCCACACATCACATCCTATTCCTTTCCTTTTGCCTACCTGTACCACATGCTTAGTGCTACAGTCCCAAGCAACACAGGTGCAGATGACCAGGCCCCATCTTGCACTGCCTCCTGGCCTCACTCTGTCGGCCTCAGTACATGCCACAAACTAACCATCATTGCCCCTCCCCCCTGACCTGCCCTGTTGCACAATAGCTGAGTGACTGGCCCTGTGCACCTGGACAGAGAAGTGAGAATCATCATGCCCAGAGATGAGTAAGCAACAAAGCACACCCAGCCTCCCTACCCACTTATAATCAAATAAAACAAAAAAGCAGGATGAAACAAACAAATATACCATCAATAAATGAAGAAAATAATTCCTGAATGTCTCAAAATCAGCAGACTATATATGTATAAAAAGACAGAATAGCTCCAGAAAACTTCCAAAATAAAACACCAGATGACCTCCCGGTAGAAGAAAAGGCACTGGAACTACTTGATAGAGAATTCAAAACTCTAATATTCAGGGCTTTCCAAGAAATGAAGGAAAAGGCAGACAAAAATAAGGAAAAAAATAGATAAAATAATGGAAAATACACTCAAAATCATGGAAAACACAGACTGAGCAATGGAAGAACTCAGGAAAATAACACAGGAACAAAATGTAAAAAAAAGAAAACTAGAAGTCATACAAAAACAGCAATTAGAAATCCAAAAGGTAAACAATAAGATTTCAGAAATGGACAGTGCAACAGAAGGTTTTAGGAGCAAATTTGAAACAATGGAAGACAAGATCAGTGCGATTGAAGACAAATCCTTGGATACCACATTGAGTAAAAATCGGGGAAAAAAATGAAGAATACTGAAGAAACCCTGAGAACTATGTGGGCTACAATCAAAAGGAAACATTTGTGTTTAATCGGAGTTCCAGAACAGGGGAAGAAAATGGAAAACACAGAAAGGGTAACTGAAGATTTGCTGACAGAAAACTTCCATAATATTATGAAGGATGAAAAGCTGACCATACAAGAAGCTCAATGAACCCCAAATAGGATACACCCCAAAAGAAAATCTACAAGACATATCATAATCATAGTTGCTAAAACCAAAGACAAAGAAAGAATCCCGAGAGCTGCTCATGAAAAAGGACAAGTCATATACAAAGGGGAAACAATAAGACTAAGCTCTGATTACTCGGCACAAGCCATGCAGACAAGAAGGCAATAGGATGACGTATATAAAACCCTAAAAGAAAAAAAAATGCCAACCAAGAATAATATATCCTGCAAAACTCTTGCTCAAATATGATGGCAAAAGGGGGACATATCCAGATAAACAGAAATTAAGGGGATATGTAAAAAACAAAAGAAACTTACAAGAATTATAAATGGGAATCCTTTGGTTAAGGAACCAACAACATCAGACAACAACCTGAATCTAGGATACAAGACAGCAACCGCCATATATCAACCTAGGTAATGAACCTTGAAGGATAAAACAAAACTAAATGATTACAACATGAAACCAGAGAGATCAATTTGTAAATGACAACAACATCAGAACAATAAAATAGGGATTAAATGGTGTAGGTATAAAACTTTCAAATGTAGAGAGAGCCAAGGTGAATATCAAGTAATAAAAGACTGGTTTAAACTTAGGAAGATGGGGTTAAATTTCAAGGTAAGCACAAAGAAAGTTAACAAACCTACTCATCAAAATAAAGAAGAGAAACTTAAAGTCTCAGTAAACACAACATCTACAAAAATCAATCAATGTAATCCATCACATAAATAAAACAAAAGAATCAAATGATCATCACAATCCACACAGAAAAAGCATCCAATAAAGTCCAACACCATTTCCTGATAAAAACTCAATAAAATAGGTATAGAAGGGTAATTCCTCAACATAATAAAGGGCACCTCTACAAAACCAACAGCCAACATCATTCTTAAAGGAGAGAGGCTGAAAACATTTCCCTTGAGAACAGGAACAAGACAAATCTGAAACCACAGCCATCGAGTCAATTCTGACTCATAGCAACCCTATAGGACACTATAGAACTTCCCCATAGGGTTTCCGAGGAGTGCCTGGTGGATTTGAACTGCTGACCTTTTTGGTTAGGAGCCATAGCTCTTAACCACTACGCCACAAGACAAGGATGCCCTTTATCACCACTCTTATTTAACATAGTGCTGGAAGTCCTAGATAGACAACTAAGGCAAGAAAAAGAAATACGGGGCATCCAAATTGGTAAAGAAGAAGTAAAATTTTCCCTATTTGCAGATGATCTGATACTATACATGGAGAACTCAAAGGACTCCACAAGAAAACTACTGGAATTAATAGAGAGATTCAGCAGAGTGGCAGGATACAAGATAAATATACAAAAATCAGATCCCTATACACCAATAAAGAGAACTATGGAAAGGAAATCAGGAAAACAAAACCATTTATAATAGCCCCTAAAAAAACCAAAATACTTAGGAATAAATCTTACCAGGTATGTAAAAGACCTATACAAAGAAAACTACAAAACGCTACTGCAAGAAGCCGAAAGAGACCTACATTAATGGAAAAACACACCACGCTCATCAATAGGTAGACGTGACGTTATGAAAATGTCACTTCTACCCAAAGCTATCTACAAATACAATGCAATCCCAATCCAAATAGCAACAACATTCTTTAATGATATGGAAAAACTAATCATTAACTTTATATGGGAAGGGAAGAGGCCCCATGTAAGTAAAGCACCACTGAAGAAGAATAAAGTAGGAGGACTCACACTAGCTGACCTCAGAGGCTACTACACAGCTAGGGTAGTCAAAACAGCCTGGTACTTGTACGACAGACACATTGATCAGTGGAAAAGAATTGAGAACTCATATGTAAATCCATCCACCTATGATCACCTGATTTTTGACAAAGGCCCAAAGTCCACTAAACGGGGGAAAAGACAGTCTTTTTATCAAATGGTGGTGGCAAAGCTGGATGTCCATCTGCAAAAACTGAAACAGAACCCATACCTCATATCATATACAAAAACTAATGTGAAATGAATCAAAGGCTTAAATATAAGACCAAAAACTATAAAGACCATTGGAGAAAAATATGGTCAATGTTAGAGGCCCCAATATATGGTATAAACAGGATACACACCATAGCTAACAATACACAAACACAAGAAAATAAGCTAGATAACTGAGATCTTCTGAAAATTAAACACTTATCCTCATCAAAAGACTTCACCAAAAGAGTAAAAAGATAACCTACAGATTGGCAAAAAATTTTGGCTATGACAATTCTGACAAAGGTCTGCTATCTAAAATCCATAGAAAAATCCAAAACTTCTACAGCAAAAAGACAAGTAATTCAATTAAAAAAAAATGAGCAAAGGATATGAACAGACACTTCACCGAAGAAGACATTCAGGATGCTAACAGACATATGAGGAAATGCTCACGATCACTAGCCTTTAGAGAAATGCAAATCAAAACTACAATGAGATACCATCTCTCCCTGACGTTACTGGCACAGATCAAAAGAACAGGAAATAACAAATGTTACAGAGGGTGTGGGGAGTTTGGAACTCTTATGCACTGCTGGTGAGAATACAAAATGTTAAAACAATTTTGGAAAATGATACAGCGCTTCTTTAAAAAGCTAGAAATAGAAATATCATAGCATTCAGCAATCCTACTACTACTACTAGGAATACATCCTAGAGGAAAAAGAGCCATCACATGAATAGACATATGCACACCCAAGTTCATTGCAGCATTATTAACAATAGCAAAAAGATGGAAACAGCCTAGATGCCCATCAACTGATGAATGGATAAACAAACAAACTATGGTACATGTACACAATGGAATACTACGCAACGATAAGGAACAATGATGATATGCGAAACATCTCACAACACAGATGAATCTGGAGGGCTAAGCAAAATAAGTCAATCACAAAAGGACAAATATTGTATGAGACCACTATCATAATAACTCATGAAAAGGTTTACACACAAAAAGAAACAATCTCTGATGGTTGCAAGGAAGGGAGGGATGGAGTTGGAAAAAAAAAACACTAAATAGACAATAGATAAGTGGTAACTTTGGTGAAGGGTAAGACGGTACACAATACTGGGGAAGCCAGCACCACTCAACCAAAGCAAGGTCATGGAAGCTTCATAGACACAACCACATTTCCTGAAGGACCAAATTACTGGGCTGAGGGCTTGGGACCACGGTCTCAGGGGACATCTAGCTCTATTGCCAT
Organism: Elephas maximus indicus; assembly: GCF_024166365.1. Taxonomy (NCBI): domain Eukaryota; kingdom Metazoa; phylum Chordata; class Mammalia; order Proboscidea; family Elephantidae; genus Elephas; species Elephas maximus. The sequence continues at coordinate 81,390,973 of NC_064846.1, read as the reverse complement.
AACATAGTTTATATATATAAAAAAAAAATCTACATCCTACTTTGGTGAGTAGCATCTGGGGACTTAAAAGCTTGTGTGCAACCATCTAATACTCCACTGGTCCCACTCTGTGTGGAGCAAGGAAAATGAAGAAAATAAAAGACACAAGGAAAAGATTAGTCCAAAGGAATAATGGACCACAAATACCACAGCCTCCACCAGACTGAGTCCAGTACAACTAGATGATGCCCTGCTTCCACCATCGACTGCTCTGACAGGGATCACAATAGAGGGTCCTGGATAGAGCTGGAGAAAAATGTAGAACAAAATTCTAACTCACGAATAAAAGATCAGACTTACTGTTATGACAGAGACTGAAGAAACCCCAAAAGCATGGCCCCTGGACATCATTTTAACTGAGTGCTGAAATCACTCATGAGGTTCACCCTTCAGCCATAGATTAGACAGGCCCATAAAACAAAATGAGACTAAATGGGCACACAAGCCTAGAGGCAAGGACAAGAAAGCAGGAGGGAACGGAAAAGCTGGTAATGGTAAACTCAAGTTCGAGAAGGAGAGAGTGTTTTGTGTTATGGGGTGAGCAACCAATGTCAGAAAACAATGTGTGTATTAATTGTTTAATGAGAAACTAATCTGGTCTGTAAACCTTCATCTAAAGCACAATTTAAAAATTTTCAAAAAATAAAATAAAAATAAATGTATAATGGCAAAAAAAAAAAAAAGACGTTTAAGGAAATTTCTTTCCAGTCAATATCTGACCATTAAGCTACATGAGCAGAGACTTTAATGGCCACACATTACAAGAAATATAGATTTTATAGAAATATTTCAGAAAAGTCATTGAACAAAGAAACAGCAACAGCAAAAAATAAAAATCAGTAAGGACAACAAACTCTAGGAGGGATAAATCTGAATCCAGATTTGTCACATTATATTACCTAAAATGTCCAGTTTTCAAATAGTTATAATGGCATGCAAAGAAATCAGAAAATGTGATCTATACGTAGGGGGGAAAGTCAACAAAAACTGTCAATCATGAGTCCCAGATGTCTGAGTTAGTCAACAAAAATCTTAAATTAGCTGTTACAAATATGTTCAAAGAATAAAAGGAAACAGTGTCTGAAAAAACTAAAGGAAAGTATTGCAATGATGTTTCTCAAAATGTAGAATACCAGTAAGAGATAAAAAATATAAAAAAGATCCAAATGTAAATTCTAGAGCTGAAAATACAATACCTAAAATAAATAATTCACTATACGGGCTTAACAGCATATTTTAGCTGGCAGAAGAATCAGTGAACTTGAAGGTAGGTCAATTTAGATTATCCAGTCTGAGGAACAGAAAAAATAAAGAATGAAGGAAATGAACAGAGTTTTAGAGACTCAGAGACCCAGAGACTTTTGTGACACCACAAAGTGTACTAACATATGCATAATGGGATTGTCAGAAGGTAAGAAGAGATAGAAAGGGGCAGGAAGAATATTTGAAGAAATAATGGATAAAATTATCCCAAATTTGATTTTAAAAAAAACATTAATTTACACCTCCAAGAAGCCCAATGAACTCCAATTAGGATACACTTACAGAGATCCACACAGAAACACATCCTAGTCAAACTGTCAAAAAGAGAAAACTAAAAGAGAATCTTGAAAGCAGTAAGAGAAAAATGAATCATCATATACAAGTGATCCTGAGTAAGATTAATTAACAGCTGACTTCTCATCAGAAAACCTGAAGGCCAGAAGTTTTGGGAATGATATATGCAAAGTGCCAAACAAAACTGTCAATCAAAATTTTATATCCAGCAAAACTATCTTTTGAAAATGAAGGAGAAATTAAGACATTCTCCTGTAAACAAAACCTTAGAGCATTTGTTGGGGATAAAAGATGATAACTTGAATCTACACAAAGAAATAGAGGGCACCAATAAAGGTATAAAGGCAGGGTAACTATATATATTTTTGGCAACTTTTTCATTGTCCTATCTGATTTAAAAGACAACTGCATAAAGCAATAATTATATAACTGTGTAGAGGGTTTTTTAATGTATAAATATGTAAGTTGTGTGACAGCAATAGGACAAAGAAGGGAGAGGGAGTAGAACTGTATTAGAACATAATTTCTGTATACTATGGAAATTAGTTACTATTATCTGAACTAAATTGTTTAAAATTAAGATACCAGTTGTAATCCCCAGAGAAACCACGACAAAAAATTTCTAAGAAGAAAACACAGTAAAAGAAACAATAAGAGAATTAAAGTGGTTCACTAGAAAATATTTATTTAACACCAAAGCAGGCAGTAGAAGAATAGAGGAACAAAAAAGGCATAAGGCATATAGAAAATATAAAGCAAAATGGCAGACTTAATCCAGCCATATCATTAATAACATTAAATGTAAATGGATTAAAAATCCAGTCAAAAAGCAGAGAGTGGCAGAATTGGTGAGATATGACCCAATTATATGCTGTCTACAAGAGGCACACTGTCAATTCAAATACGCAAATAGGGTGAAAGTAAATGAGTGAAAAAAGATATACCATGCAAAGAGTAAGAAAAAGAGATCTGGAGCACTTACACTAATATCAGGCAAAATAGACTTTAAGAAAAAAAATGTTACTAGAGAAAATAAAGGATATTTTATAATGATAACATAAACATTATAAACATATGTACACCTACCAACAAAGCCCAAAAGTACATGAAGCAAAAGCTGGCAGAAGTGAAGGGAGAAATAGACATAATATTTGGGGCTATCAATACTTATTTTTAATAATAAACAGGACAACTAGACCTAACAGACATATATAGAACACTCCACCCAACAAGAGCAGAGTACACATTCTTCTAAAAACCACATAGAGCATTCTCTATTACACAACATATGCCAAGCCATAAAAACAAATTCTCAATAAATTTAAAAAGATTAAAAGGACTGAAATAATAGAAAGTATGTCCTCTGACCACAATGGAATAAGTCAGAAATCAATAATAAGGAAATGTGGGAAATTTAAAAATATGTCAAAATTAAATAACACATTCCTAGATAACAAATGGGTCAAAGAAGGATTAGAAAAGGGAAAATTAGAAATTATTTGAAATGATTGAAAACAAAACCCATCGTACTAAAAGTTATGGGATGAGGCAAAGGCAGTGCATAAAGGGAAATTTACAGCAGTGAATTTATTACATTATTAAATTTTTATATTATTAAATTTATTATAGCATAAAAAAGATCTCAATTTGATAAGCTAATCATCCACATTGAAAGGAATGACTGGAAAAATTAAAAACCAATTAAACACAAAGAAAGTAGTAGGAAGGAAATAAGTATTAGAGTGGAAAAAATAAATACAGAATAGAAAAACAATAGAGAAAATCAACTAAAAAGTTGTTTTTTTGAAAAGTGCAACAAAATTAGGAAAACTTTAGCTAGACTGATTTTAGTGGGTTGACTGGTGTCCCCCCAAAAGATTTGTGCATGTCTTAACCCCTGGGACATGTGATTGAGACCTTATTTGGTAAAAAAAAAAAAAAAAAAAAAAAAGTCTTTGCAAATGTTATTAAGTTAAGGAACTCACGATGAGATCTTTCTGGATTAATTCAATGACAAGTGTCCTTATAAGTGGATGAAGAGAAGTCACAAACAGGAGGCCATGTGAAGATGGAGGCAGAGATTGGAGTTATGCAACAACAAGTCAAAGAATGCCTGGAGGTGCCAGAAGCTGCAGGAGGCAAAGAAGAATTCTCCCCTAGAGCCTTCAGAAATATTACATCCCTGCCATCACCTTAATTTCAGACTTCCGACCTCCAGAACGATGAGAGAATAAAATTCTGTTGTTGTATGTCACCCAGATTGTGTTAATTTATTACAGCAGCTCTAGGAAACTAAATGTGTTACAGTAGCCTAGGAAACTAGTATACGGACCAAGAAAAAAAGTGGGAAGGCACAAATTACTAAAATCAGGAATGAAAGAGGGCACTCATTTCCAACTATATAGACATTAAAAGGATTAGAAGGGAATATTATGAACCACAATATGCCAAAAAAATTAGATAATTTAGACAAACTGGACAAAAACCTAGAAAGACACAAACTACTGGAATTAACTCAAGAAGATATTGAAAATCTTAATAGACCTAAAACAAGTAAAGAAATTAAATTAGTAATTTAAAAAAATTCAAACAAACAAAAGCTGAAGCCCAGATAGGTTTCCTGGTGAATTTTATCCAACATTTAAAGAATAATCAATGCCAGTTCTTCACAAACTCTTCCAAAAAATAAAAGAATAAAACACTTTGTAACTCATTCTATGAGGCCAATATTACACTGCTAAAGCATGGGACAAAGTAATCATGATAAAGAAAACTACAGGCCAATATTTCTTATAAATGTAGAACAAAATCCTCAGCAAAATACCAGCAAACCAAACCCAACAACATATAAAGAGGATTAAACACCATGGTCATGTGGGATTTATCATAGGAATGCAAGGTTGAATTAATACCTGAAAATAAATTATTGTACTACATCATATTAATAAGATATATCACAAAAATCACATGATAGTCTCAATGGAAACAGAAAAAAACTGACAAATCCTACAAATAATTAAACATAGAATTACCATATGATCCAGCAATTCCACTACTAGGCACATATGCAAAAGAATTGAAAGCAAAAACGCAAACAGGTGCTTATACGTTATACGTCACTGTTCATTGCAGTACTATTCACAATAGCCAAAAGGTGGAAACAACCTAAATGTCCACGAACAAATGAATGGACAAAGAAAATATGGTAGATACATACAATAGAATATTAATCATAAAGAGAAATGAAATTCTGATGCATGTTATGACATGAGCAAACCTTGAAAACATTATGCCAAGTGAAATGTCAGTCGCAAAAGAACAAATATTGTATGATTCCATTTATATGAAATATCTAGACTAGGCAAGTGAATAGAGATGAAATTTTATTTATGGTTACTTTTTTTTTTCGGATGGGTGGGAGGGAGGGGGAAAGTGGGACTCATTGTTTAGGGGACATTGAGTTCTATCACAGATGATGGAAAATTTGGAAATAAATAGTGATGATGGTTGAACATGATGAAAGTAACTAATGTCAATGAGTTGTATATGTAAAAAAATGTTGAAATGGCAACTGTTTTATAGCATATATATTTACCACAATAAAAATTTTTCTTGTAATACAAACAGAAAACCAATAGCTAACATCATATTTAATGGTGAGAGATTGAATGCGTTTCATCTAAGATGAAGAAGACAAAGATGTCTGTTTTACCATTTATACTCAGCATTGTGCTTAAGGTACTATTCAGGGAAATTTGTCAAAAATAAAAATGAAATACAGTAAAGTTTTACAGAAGTAACTATGTTTGTAGAAAGCATGATTTTGTATATAGAAAATCTAAAGGAATCTACCAATTCTATTAGAATACACTAGTTCAGCAATTTTTCAGGATACAAGACAATATACAAAAACCAATCATATTTCTATACACAGGCAATAAACAATTCAAAAAAGAAGTTAAGAAAACAATTCCATTTAAAGTACCACCAAAAAGAGTAACATAATTAGGAATAAATTTAACAAAAAGAAGTGCAAAACTTGTCTACTAAAAAGTAGAAAAACTTGTTGAAAGAAATTAAAGATGTAAATAAGCGGAAAGACATACGATCTTTCTGGATCAGAAGATATAATATTGCTAAGGGTTTATACTCCCCAAATAGGTCCCTATCAAAATCCCAGTTGGATTTTTTTTGCAATAATTGATAAGCTGATCCTAAAATTCATATGTAAGAGCAATGAACCAAGAATAGCCAAAACAGTGTTGAAAAAAAAAAGAAAATCAGAGTTGGAAGACTCACAGGATACTCCACTCCACACAATGCTACGGTCAACAAGACAGTGCTGTACTGGCATAAGGATAGACATGTATCAATGGAATAGAAGTGAGACTACAGAAATAAACACTTACATACAGTCAACTGATTTTTGACAAAGGTACCAAGGCCATTCAATGGGGGAAATAATAGTGTTTTCAACAAATGGTACTGAGGGCAATAAGATATCCACACGGGAAAGAATGAAGTTGGACCTCTACCTCACACCATACACAAAATTACCTTAAAATGAATGAAATAAATGTAATATATAAAACTATAAAATTCTTAGAAGAAATTATAGGAGTCAGTCTTCATTACACTGGGTTAGGCAATGGTTTCTTAGATACACCACCAAAAGCACAAATGACAAAAGACAAAAAAGATAAATTGGACTTCATTAAAATTAAATGCTTGTGTTACCAAGAATATCATTAAGAAAATGAAAAGACAACACATGGAATGGAAGGAAATATTTGCAAATCATATATCTGAAAAGTGAATGTATGCAGAATATATAAATAGTCAAACACAACTCAAAATATAAAAAAAAAGTAAAAAAATTAATTAAAAATTGACAAACGATATGAATACATATTTCTCCAAAGAAGTTATGCAAATGACCAATAACATGAAAAGATGATCAACATCTTTAGCCACAGGGAAGGTTATAATAAAAAAAGATAATAAATTTTGGAGAGAATGTGGAGAAATTGGAACCCTTCTGCATTGTTGATGAAAATATAAAATGTGTAGCTACTTTGGAAAACACCTGGCAGTTCCTCAAAAATTTAAGCATAGTTATGAGACAGCTTTTCCATTCCTAGGTATATACCCAAAACAACTGAAAACATATGTCTACACAAAATCTTATACATGAATATTCATTGCAGCATTATTCATAATAGCCAAAATGTGGAAATAATCTAAATGTCCATCAACTGATGAATGCGCAAATAAAATGAAGTACACCCATACGATGGAATCTTACAGAGAAATACAAAGGAATAAAATACTGATACCTGCTACAAGATAGATGAACCTTGAATATTATGCTAATTGAAAGAAGCCAGTCACAAAAGGCCACATATTGTATGATTCCATTTGTATGAAGTATCCGAAACAGGCAAATTTATAGGGACAGAAAGTAAGTTAGTGGTTACCTGGTGTGAGGTTAGGGGGCAATATGCTAAAAAAAAAAAAAAAAAAAATTTTTTTTTTTTTTGGAGATATAATTCTTTTTTTTATTGTGGCTAAAAAATACATATAATGAAACATTTAGCATTTCAACCTTTTTAACATGTACAGTTCAGTGATATTAAGTACATTGACCGTCTTGTACAGCCATCACCACTATTTCCAAATGTTTTCATCACTCTTAACAGAGACTTAGTGCTCCTTAAGCAATAACTCCCTCTTTTCTCCTCCCTCCCACCCTTAATAAAACACTGACAAACTTTTCTCTCTATGCATTTGCCTATTACATATAAGTGGGATATTTCATATAAGTGGCATCATCCAATATTTGTCTTTTTGTGTATGACTTATTTCATTCAGGATAGCATTTTCAGGATTCATTCATGTCACAGCAGGTATCAGAACTTCATTTCTTTTCATGGCTGAATAATATTCCATTGTATGTATATACTACTTTATATACATACATATGTATTTTCTTTATCCATTCTACTGTTGATGGACTTTTGGGTTCTTTTCACGTTTGGCTATTATGAATAATGTTGCAATGGACATTGCTGTACAAGTATCTGTTTGCATTCTTGATTTCAATTATTTTAGGTATATACCTAGGAGTAGAATTGCTTGGTCATATGGCACTTGTATGTTTCACTTTTTGAGGAACCCTCAAACTGTTTTCCACAGCAGCTGCACCATTTTATAACCCCACCAGCAATGGATCAGGGTTCCAATTTCTCCACATCCTCACCACACTTGTTTTCCATTTTCATGATAATAGTCATCCTAGTCGGGGTGAATGCAGTTTCCTTTTGAGGTAATGAAATGTTCTAAAATTAGGTTTGTGGTGTTGTTTGAGCAACTCTGTGAATATATTAAAAACCACTGAATTCTATTTTTTTAATATATTTTTTCTTGTTTTTTATTTATTGTTGTATATACACACACATACAACCATTCCCAATTCAACATTTTCAGGTGTACAACTTAGTGATATCAACTACATTAATCATGTTGTGCAATCACTACCCTTAAAAAAAAAAAATCCTTAATCGATGTCAAATTTCCCATCACCATAAACAGAAACTCACTTTAATGAGTGAATTCTGTTATTTGAACTATATTTCAATAAAGCTGTTAAAAAAGACCCCTGCTAATTCCACCCACTCAACACATATTACTATTACACATTTTAAAATTTGAGTACATGTCTGAGAGTTATTTTGTCCAGCTCATTCCATAATACTGTCACTCATTTTCCTCAGGTAAAAATGTCATTTGCTGTGTTTAGGATGCTGTGACTTTTAAAGCTCTTTTAACTATAAACTTTCGTGCTTATTTTTAAAAATGCACTGAAGTTCTCAAATTCTAAAGAAAATTGGAGGAAACTACCAAGGCACTTTCAGGGAAGGGAATACTTTGTACTTATTAAAGGCAGTTCAAAGTGTCCTACTTCTATTAACTCCTAAGTCCTTATGAAGTCTATGAGAGATGGGAATGCAGTTAATTAACAAACCACAATAATAACTGCAGCAATAAATCCTGTGCTTATAACACTTGTCTCCCAAAATAGTCCAATATCTTCACACAGATGATCATTAATTATTAATCTTTAATCATCACAGTGCCCTTATGATAAACAGGTGTTCTGATGTAGTGGTAATATGAAAAGCGAATGGCACTTTGGAGACCAGTGTGGTTACAATCTGGCTCCAAGGGGGTGGACAGTTTTTGAAATGGAACTGGCATGTAGTATCATGGTAGCCACCTAATGCCAGTTTCCTGACTACCAATTCAACTCTTAATATGGTATTATATACTCAGCTCCAAACAAAGCTGATTCCAGTTTCACAGCATCCTCTAGGATTTCTTCAATTTGTGTTCTTTCTCCTAGAGAGATCTTGGAATAGACTGTCCTCCAAGAATAGGACCTCAGCTTGGAGATGCCTGACATTACAGAGAGAAGAGCCTAGTGCTCTAAATTGTTATGTCAGGTTGCCTTTCCATAAGAAAGCTTTACTGAATTCAAAAGGTTATTTTTTTAAATGCAAATTTAGTTACTTTAAAAGTTCTGTAAGAAAAAAGAGAGAGCCTATAAAAAGGTAAATCTAAAAAAGGTTAAATTATCCTAAAGAGGGTGGTGGACTTAAGAAAAATTAAAAATTAAACTCTTTACTTTCTGATCTACCAATATTTTAATACAGCTGAAATAGGTTGTATGGTGAAACAGGAAAAAACAAAACAAAACAAAAATGATGAATGAGAGTTCCTTGAGTTGAAATCCTGGTTCTGTCATTTACTAGTTGTTTGATTCCGGGCAAGTAATTAAAATAGGGATAAAATGCCTATCAATCCAGATCATCACTAAGATTAAATAAGATCAGGCATATAAAATGCCTAAGGGGGTCTGGCACATGGTAGGCCCTCAAAAAATGGCAAATCTTATTGTTATTACCATTATTAAGAACACTGAAGGGGTAAAGAAATACAAAATAGGTGAATGAAAGGGAGTTTGGGAGGACCTTCATAGTATGATTCAATATTATTTTAACATGCTTTATGAGGGAGCAAACACAGGAGAATAAGTGGTTTCTCAATAAGCAGTGACCATTAATGATGAAGATCAAGCGCCTTTTCTGCTAGAGGTAGGGGTCAGACGGATACTTCCTACACTACATTATTGCTTGAGTTTTTATTTTTCATTTTAAAGCAGGTAGCTATAAGATAGAGTTAAGAGAAGTTGGTTCCTTAAATTGGCTGAGAACATCCTGGTAGCATCTTAAAGTACTGTGGTTGAACAGATTAAAAAGGTCTAGCCAGTACCAAGGAAGTGTGGCAAACATCCATGTCCTGCTATTCAAATTATATGGAGTAAATTTTTCAGAGGCAGTATTGTAGGAAGATCTATGGTCTTAAAAGATGTTCTGAAGCAGGCTTATAACTGTTAAAGAGATTATTTGAGGCATATCTAAACAATTGAATATGTGAAACAGTAAAGAAATAACACCTATTTTTTGGCTATGTCTAAAATTGGTTCCCTATAAACATTTCATTAATGTTCCGCCTAATGTTTTAATAAAGCATTTATTTTTAGAAGAAGCAGTTGGCTGAGTTATCGCAGGCACTGATATCTCAGTCCTCAGACACTAGAGAAATGATTGACTTGCTTGGCTATGTACTCAGGGAAGGCACCACTCATCTATTGGCATCTCCCCAAAACTGCAAGAAAAACCATTACAGGAATAATCTATGTTCAAGAGAATAAGCCTAGTCAGTTCAATCCTATTTTAATGACGGGAAATGTCCTGCTTCCCATAAGGCTACCACTTCCTGAACAAAATAATTTTAAAAGTCAGAGGAAAGCTGCCGTGTTATAAAAATGACTATATTCAGTGGGAAAAAAAAATCATTTTAAAACAAGACAAGAAAGCACAAGGTTCTCCAAAGAGTTGACCCCAAACCATCACTTTGAAGCAAAAATCACAGATTACTACAAAATATGAGTTAAATGACCTAGATTCCAAGTCTGACTGAATACAACACAGCTTTTTAAACCAAACATTATTTTTTTAAAAAAACTTTATAAAATAAACGTGCACATTACCTGGTAATTGTTTTGGTTTTGTGATAACCTCAATTGGTTTGATGATGCAAAATGTGGGGAAAAATTACTCCGTGATAGATTTGCGTTAGTGTACATTGTACTAGATGCTGTATGTAATGAGGTCTGTTGTGCCAAGTGGTAGTCTCTGTTTTGATACAGTACATTGTCTGACAAGTCTCTAATATTCACCATTTGTGAATTTGACATATTTCTTCCTGGTCCAGGCAAAGTTGTACTTTGGTTCTCAACTCGAAGGGAACTGCCACTTTCATAAAACCTTGAGTAACTTGGTATCTGTGCTCCCATTGATGCCAACTCTTCCTCTCTGGCATACTCATCATCAGCATTTCCAGTCTCCATTGCAATGGACAAACAAGTTCCTTCTGCTGAGCTAGGCTTCTGTGGGGTATTTCCTCCCAGAATTCTCTGAGGGTAATCACTAACTGCCAGTGAAAATACTTCACGGATTTCTAAGTTTTGTGTCCTACAGTAAGGGTCTTTAATAGCTGACTTTTGCCCGTATGAGTTGTGTGAAGTCAGACCACTGTGTTCAGGCTTATATGATCTTTGAATCCCAATTGGTTCAATTTTACAAGGACGGTGGCACACAGATGGCTTTTGGGGTACCATCATTTCAGAAGTTTGTACTGAAGAGCTTCCATAGTTTTTCTTCGTGGGACTGTACACTGAGTTTCCAGAATTTAGCACACTTGTCTGTCTTGACAAAATAATTGTTTTTTCTCCTAGGAGCAGGGAGGCATTTTTACAGTGTGCTACTTGTCTTTGAACAGGAATGTGCAACTGAAACTCAGTATCATTTTTACTGGTGGTTTTCTGAATAGGGATTTTATGTGCTTCTGTAATTTGTGTATTTGTATGTTTGGTTGTCCCTTGCCTACTTGATGAACTGGCTGGACTGTATATACCAGTTACAATGACATCATTATTGCCAGATGTCCAAGAAGACTGTTGGCTTGAGGGTCGAGCAATATTAACCACATTTCTGACTGTAACATCTGGAACTGCCAAAGAGGTACCGGAAACAGCTCCTGGTGTTGCTGCTCCTGATTCAGAATTCTTACTACTCATTTTTCTTCTCTTATTGCCAACCCACGTCTGGAAGCACAAAAAAAAATGATATTATGAAAAAATAATCTTAGCAATGAACCAAGAAAAACGATTGTATTAGTAATAAATTATATTCTTATTTGTCATAGTAACAAGACCTATAAAAAGGAAAAAGAAAAACTAACTAAAATATAAGGTCAAAGATGATCAAGGGTCCTAGTGTGTATAGTCTCACACTTAATAAACAGCTAGGGGCTTTGCAAACAGAGTCTATTATTGTTATGCTCCTCCTCAAAATCCAGTCAATCAATATTTATCGAGAACCCTGAAATGTTTATATTCTTTGACCTAGTAAGCCCACTTCTGGGACTCTATCCTAAAAAATAATCAAATTTGTAGACAGAGTTGATGTTCAGGGATGTTCATCAGATAATTATTTGTAATAGTGAAAAACAGGGAGCCTACTAAAGATCAAACATTCAATGACATTGGAAAATGCTCATAGTATTGTTAAACAAACATACATCTCGATCTTCATGTTTAATGACTTTTGTTGTACGGCTATACCATAACTTGGTTAATTTTATACTGCTAGATATTTAGAATTCATTATTAAAAATCACACTGCACTACACATCTTTGTATTTGCAGCCTTGTGCTGTTGGTGCATTATAATGCAATTTTAGAAGACAAATTGTTGGTCTTTTGAAAACATATTTTCAAACTGCCCTTCAGTGTATGAGGGTTCTGATTTCCTCACACCCTCACCAACACTTTGCATTATCTTTTTGTGTAGTTTTTACTAGTCTTTTTAATAAGTGGTATATAATTGCTGTTTTTATTATGTTTTGTTTATGACTACAATATGACTTTGATAGAATTGCCTATTTGTTAACTTTATCCACTTTTACATTGGCATGTTTGTGTTTTAGAATTGATTTGTATGAGCAATTTTCCTACTAAAGACAGTAACAAGTTACCACACGTTTCAAATATTTTCCTCAGCTAATCATTAATTTAACAGTATTTTCCTCTTTACACTTTTCACTACTTACCACATTGTATATAGTGAATATATATTACTTTTATAAACAGAAAAACTGTTACCAGTAAAAATAATACCAGTGTTTGGCATTTGGGATTTGATTTAAAAATTTGTAATTTTTTTATACAAGTAATTTATTATAATTATATTAGGGTCACTATGAGTCAGAATTGACTCGACGGCACTGGGTTTGGTTTTGGCTTGGTTATATTAGTATTATTATGCTGAATCATGGTTCTTCTTGAAATAGGCAAGAGACCATATTAGATTACATAATATGATTATCAAACTTTTTACGGTATTTTTACACAAATAACATGCACCTTCTATATTTACCAACTGCGACCTCCCCCACAATGTATTTCCACGATGTATTTGCTGTAAAAAATTAGCATAATGTGCTTATGAAAATACCTCATAGGTGGGGGGAATGGTTGGTAAAAAAAATGTAGAAGGTGTTATTTGTGTAAAAAATGTGGTAATTATTCCAAAATGCATGCCATATCATAAACTACCAAAACACACTAATATATTAACATAAAAACACAAACAAAAAATTAAATGAACTAGTCTTAAACAAACATGTGCAAGGTGTATTTGGTTAACTTTTGTGTGGTGTGTTTTCGAAGAACACAAAAATTATCCAATTTTAAATGTTTATTTATACTATACACAAAATTAAAGATGCTGCGATAGTATAAATAAAAGCTAACATGCATTGAATACCTATTATGTGTTCTTTATATATACTAGTGGAAACCCTGGTGGCCTAGTGGTTAAGTGCTATGGCTGCTAATCAAGCGGTCGGCAGTTCGGATCTGCCAGGTGCTCCTTGGAAACTCTATACGGCAGTTCTACTCTGTCCTATAGGGTCGCTAAGAGTCGGAATTGACTCGACGGCAGTAAGTTTGTTTTTTTGGTTTTTGATATATACTAGCTTCTTTGGTCAGTGCTATTTTCCTAATTATATAAATGAAGACACTGAGGTTCAGAAGATTAAGTAGCTTGTGGAAGGTTATCCTGCCAGCAAGTGGCAGAGCAAGGATTCAGTCAGGTCTATCTGACCTCAAAGCACATTCTCCTTCCACTACAGCGCAAGTAGTGGTGAGAAGCTCCTGAAATGGTCACCCCTGTTGGCCACTTTCTTTTATAGTTAGTATTTCTCCCATGGAAAAAAAAAAATTCCCAAAACGAAGATGCTTCATGTTGATTCGCATAGGGTTGTGGGAATTTAAAACTCACTCTGATTTACTTTCAATAAACAGCAGAAGTGAGAAGTAGCTGAGGGACGTATGAATATAAATGTCACAGGGAAAGGAGGCAAGGAAGAAAAACTAAAAGACTTTAAAGTATATACTTGAGAAACATTTAAAAATAAATGCTTTTGGATAAATAAAATTTCATTCTATTGTCCAAAAAGGAGAATTTTACAAATATTCAAAATAAGTTTTCATGTAAGAAAAGTGCATATGGCAAGCATGACGAATTTGTTCATAATTTTCCAACAAATATAATCATTATATTAAAAAAAGCTTTTAATGGGAAAGCATACTTAACTGGTAATATTTGAACACAAGAACTACTACACCTAGATGGCCACTTTAAGCCATATTTCTAAAACAAACAAATGAACAACCTACCATGCTCTCCTCACACAATATTTACCTTAACTTGGGAAGATTAAGAGTTAATCTGAGTGCATTACAAGTTTATGGCTTATTCAACACTAGGTTACTAGATATTTATATTATGTACCCACCAAAAGGAAACCCTGGTGGTATAGTGGTTAAGTGCTACGACTGCTAACCAAAAGGTTGGCAGTTCGAATCTACAAGGCTCTCCTTGGAAACTATGAGGCAGTTCTACTCTGTCCTATAGGGTCACTATAAGTTGGAATCGAATTGACAGCAATGGGTTTTGTTTACCCATCAAAAATTAAAATGTAGTAGAATAAATATCAAATGCATATGAATATGAAACTCAGCTATCTACTTCACTTATCCAGAACACAGCCAACATAGATGTCACAAGATTCATGCAGTTTACTAGTAAGATGATCCTTGATCTTAAAACTCACTTTTTCTTATTGTGTATATGATTAATTGATTTTGTGCATAATTTTAATAAATCTGGTTTCCAAATTTATGACAGATTAGAAACAACAAAATAGAAGGGGCATTTGAGGTAGAGGTGAGATAGAGGTTGCTGTAGGCAGGCACCCTGATAGAAACAACAATAAAAAAAGTGACTGCTTTTTTTAGGACAAGTTACTAGAAAGGAAATGCATAACAAAACAGATGTGAGAAGTTGTTAAATAGCAGTCTGAGATTCTTTAGTAAATAGGAAAATAAGCCCATATACTCTACCAAACTGAGCATTGTTACATTATAGCACAATACAATAATTTATGTCAATAATAAAAACTCTGAGTCAAAAAGTAAAGTTTCAAATATTTTCAATATTCTCTGTTGAAGAAAAGTAGGAAAGTATATGTTTAAGAAATATTTCCATTTAAAATCTTGAAAACAAAGAAAATTGTCAAGGGTTCACAATAACAGAATAAATTTTTACTAAAAGTTGTTCAGTTGCAGAACCCAAAATTTACCAATGCTTATCAGATGTAAATTATTCTCATTACAAATGCCTCATTGGGGAGAGGGAAAATTGGGTCAAACAAAATTGATGTGATGAGAATTTGGGGTTAAGACCAAACAAGGCAATACTACTTAGGAAAAAAATGAAAGGAAAGACATTTGGATCACCAGTCCTCGGTGACCATAAAATTCTTTTTCAGCTCTATCTTAGAAATTCAATGTCTCTATCGACGATGGCACTGGGTTTCTGGGAAACCTCTTTTCCTTTTCTATAGCTCCTTCTTTCCTGTTTTGCTCCTTTACCCCCTATATTTATTCATGCTTGGATGTTTTAACCCTTTAAAGCTCTCTTAACTTTGGGATCAAATTCTTAGTACACTGAGATTTGAGTTCTTTTAAGAAAAAAACGCAATGGATATTTATATTTAAAATAATAAAGAAAGGCCTCTTTCAAGTAGAACATATGTATCTATGAAAGTATGGGAGGGGCGATTGCAAAGTGATGAGATTATAAACAACTCCTTTCTCTGACTGGAAAAGCTACAAGATTGTGCTGGAGTTTAGATTAAACCCCATAAAAACCCATTGCTGTCCAGTCGATTCCAACTCCTAGTGACCCTATAGGACAGAGTAGAACTGCCCCATACGGTTTCCAAGGAGCGCCTGGTGGATTCGAACTGTCGACCTTCTGGTTAGCAGCTGTAGCTCTTAACTACTAAACCACCAGGGTTTCCAGAGTTTAGATTAATAGGAGGACGGAATTTCTGTACAATTTAGACTCTCCTGGAATGGAAGGAATGAATCTGTTTTACACAATTGCTTATAATTTACCTAACATTTTATTTATAGTCTTATATTACAAGAATTTATTTCCTTCATTCCCATTGCTTATTCTAGATTTCACACCGTTTGGAGCATAAGTAGAAGTCTCTGTATTTCAACACCCTCAGTATTCAAACACAAACAAGTAATTGGAGTAAAAATGCTATAACAAATTGGAAATACAAAAGATAACTGTCTACAATACAGCTGGCTGAGAAGGCTTTTCACTTAAAACTAATGGTATGATAGAAGGAAATTATTGCAAGTGAAAAAAATCAAAACAAGCTTGTACTTAAAAAATGCAATCTCATCACCTTGAAATATATATTTTGACATTACTTTTTCTAAGGCATTAAACATTTTTGTGTGAGATTTAGCAAAGGTATTTCAAATAGGGCATTTTGAACTATCAGTAGGAAACATTTCTGAGTATGATGGCTGAATTGAGCAAAAAAGAAACAGACATTCTGGATATTTTTGCCCTAAACTTGGTGACCTAAGACCCTATTTGAAGGTGAATATATATCCTTAAGTCATTAAGAAGTTCATTCTCCAAAGAATCCTGCTTATCAAGAGATTTTTATCTTTAGAGTCTTCGAAGGAACGTCCAACAGAAAAATAAACTTAAAAACAGACGTCCTATTTCTTTCCCAAATAAGCCTAATAAATGCCAAGGATGGGAAAGCTGCTAATCTTTGAATCACTATGGTTTCACACCAGGAGAATTTGTAGCATGCTCAAACATGAAAAAAACATGAAAGGACCTATGTATCCAATAAAATCCAAGCCTAGTCCTGTTAGATTTATCTCTTGCCTTCTTTCTATCACCTTCTCATTGCCTTTCATGAATGGGTAGCAGCTCTGATTTTTGTAGCTGAATGACTGGGGTTGGGATAAAGGAAAATTTTCCCTCTTTGGATTTCTTGTGCCTTACTTGATAACCCACTAAAATGCATGAATTTTACTTAGAAGGAAGATGAGGTATTAAAAAAAAAGGCTATGCTTTCCTAAAAAGATAAAAATGCTGAAGTCATAAGTGCTTAATGAGAAATTAAAGTACAACAAGAAAATATGCTAGGCATATAATAAAAAATATATATAATAGGTCCTCAGTAAATGCCTATTTTACTGTTATCATTTAGCTCAAAAGACTGGGGCTTAAAAAAAAAAAAAAACCTAAGATTGCAAAGGTCTTAGGGTTATAAAGAAATTTCTAGAAGCAAGTAAATACACACTAAAATATTAGTTCTATTTTTTTTAATTAGTATTGTTATGCCAGGGAAATGAAGTTGTTTATAAAGTAAGTGACTTTATATCCTGAATATTTTTTCTTATATTAAGCAATATCACTTGCAATAAAATGCTATAAATTTGAGAGTGGAAGACCTCAATACTTACCCTGACTACACTGAAGTCCAGCTTAGTCTCTTGTGCACACTGTAATATGAGCTGAAAGCAATTTTTACTTTGATTTGTCATTCCATTTTCATAATAACGCTGTAAAATCCTTTGTTGCTCTACAGTAAAAACAGAACGTAGATTCATCTAAAAATAAAAGAAGATACTCTGAAAATTGGAATAAATATTGGGTATGTGTAGAATTCACATGCTTTCAATTTTCAATACAATTTCAGTGCTTCCAGGCTGCAAGGTTTCTTTAAGCGAATTAATCCCTAGTGATGGGCTTTTTTTTTTTTTTTAATGGGCAGTAATTTGTGAGCTAAAGGGAGAGAGGTTCTCACACACACACAAAAAAATACATTATACAAACAGTTATTGAATTTGTTCAGAAAAAAGCACCAACTTTAAAGGCAAAAAGAAGAAAAGGAAAAAAAAAAAAAAGGAAAGCCCTTATCTGGTTAGCGTCAATGTGTGGGAAAAAAGGTTCTTTCACTGAAATAAATATTTATGGCTAGTAAAGCAGGGGATGGTGGTAGCCATACGTGGTCAATTATCAATAGGGACACTCACTGTTCTTTGTCAAGCAAGGCATCTGGCATATGTCTTACAGCCAGAAGCTGCACTCTGGAACAAAAGAGTGTTTTTATTTTTCCTCTTTCTGAGATGAAGGGGTTCTTTTTATATATTAAAACAAAACCTCTCCTTTAAAGCTTAAAAATAAACAAAGGTTTTGTGACCGTGAAAATGTTTTTGCTTTAGGCAATAAAATAATTATTTTAATAAACTATTAGCATATAAATCAAAATTTAAAATCATATACTAATTGTGCTATTTATTTTATACTAAAAGCCAACCATGCAAAACCCTTTAATTAAATTGACATAATTAGACAACAGAAGTAGAGAAATATATATATGCCACTTTATCCAACCTGCCAATAGGTAAGGTATTTAATACCAAGGGGAAATAACTCTGTGAATCTCACAAATAAAAAGCAGGCTCAACTCTCAAAAGATGAGTTCTAGTAGCACATTTTTTAAAGAACCCTTGTAATCGAATTAAGGCAATTTTAAGTTCTTGTTTAAAAGCTATCATACTGAAATTGTTATTCCTAAAAGTAGACAGGAAAAAATCTTTCCCAGGGAAAGTGTCTCTTCAAAACTAGAAAAACAGCAACAACAAAAATACTACAAGCCAAACTGAACAGAAATCTTTCTAGTATACTGCATATGGAAACAAATAAGTACAATGAAATGGAAATAAATTACCTCCCTTTCTCTAAATTTTTTGAACAATAAAGTAGTCTAATAAGGAAATTAAAAAGCCATACAGCTATCTACTGCAATTTGTTCACCTGACTCTTTCTTGCCCACACAATTATCTTCCTATCTAATGGTAAGAAATCCAGTTAGAGAAAATCAGAAATGAGAGAGGGCATAAGAAAGATGTGAATAGAGTTTCTTCCTTTCAGGTATCGCTAGGGAACATTGAGAAACAAAAACAACCAAAAAATCCACTAACTTTCTAAAGCAGTTCTCATTCACCAAATAGAGAAGTATAAACCCATTATTTGCAACCCAACCAAGCTTTCAAGGATTTTGGGCCAGCGGGTTGGGACAGCAGCCATCAAAGCAGTCTTTATATCATGGCTTCCAGCTTTCAGAGCAATTTGAGGTTCCATATCCTAATGGTTCAGCCACAATCAGGAGAGGAGCCAGAAGATGGAGCGAAAACGCCTGAAATACTCCTCTCTGTTATCTGGTGAGCATTTAGAAGATATTTTGGAATGGGTTTTGAGGAGGGTGGTAAATGTCAATTCACTAATGCACAATTGCAGTAATGACTCTGATCCTCCTCTCCAGGGTTGTAACTACCACAATAAGCCTAGAGTATGAGGTGTGGGTGATACCCCCAATTGTGCCAACAACTCCCCTGATAATATAGGAATGTCTTCCTATTGGCTGGCTGTAACTGTTATTTTTCCCCATGTATGATATAAACCTCACAAAGCACAACAGGTTTCTCCCCACTGATACCAACAGCCAAATATAGGTGACTGAATACTAAACACATTTTTGGAGTCCACAACTGTGTCATCAGGCAATGCTATGACCTTTTCAGCTCTTCCCATAAATTCAGTAACAACATTTTGCTCAAGGGATCTACTATTTTTCTTTCAAATTTTAGGAGATTAATTATTTGCCACAAAATCTCGATAAATGCATATGAGCAAGATAATTTGTCATCATTTCCACCCACATTTGAAAGATACGGAAAGACTGCACAGCCAAAGTTCTTAATCACCGCCTAAAAATGAGGAAGTAAGTTAAAAATCTTCATTTTTAAAATTAGGTTCTTATTTGGAAGATAAAATGAAAGGAAATTGACTTCATGGGAATTGAGGTCCACTGGATTGGGGTGGGAAGGGTGGCTGGATTGGGGGATTATAAACTGGAATAACAAAAAATTTCGCCTTATCCCAATGTTTTCTAGTCTCATACTCTGCACTGTACCACCCACTCAGATCATACCAGCCCTAAAAATTGGGATGACATTACTCATACGCTCTATGAGCATCATTCCCTAGTCCACATAATATTGGATTATGTGACTTGTTCTGCCTATCAGTCTGGGTTGTTACAAATAAATTAGGATATATGAAACTCATTTCTTTTAATTGTAAAGCGTGTCGCAGTTGTAACATATTTATATTTTTTATACAACTAGGCCTTTAATCTTATCTATCATCTTCAGGTATGGGATTTCTAAGGTCTTTCTAAGCTTTAGGATTCTGTGTTTTAATGAGCCACTGAGAAAAGAGTAAATTATACACAGTGTGTTCTATTTAAGCAGGCAGAGCAATGAGTAAAATATTTTAATTTTTTTGCTTTTAAAGTAAAGGGAAGAATACAGTTTCTAGGAATGACTCCTTCCTTAAGGGTTCCAGAAAGCTAAGGCATATCACATTTTCACATAGAAATCTTTCAGATAAATTCCTATATAACATTGTTCTTATATATTTAATGCCATATGTAAAACCAACTTAATGCTCTAATCATGCCTTAACTGGCTAAATCATTTGAAAAGAACCCAATATATATTTACTCATAAGCACTCATTCTTGAAAATGAGATGAATCCATTAAAATAATCAACAATTCAAATATAACGTGTTCTTTCTAATATTAAAATCTGAATTTGGGGTAAACAATTGATGTTTTGTTTATCAACAAAGAATTGAGCCTAGAATAATATAATGCCTTGAATATTTTTATCTTGGCCAACAAGTCTATATTAACCTTGTTCTTTTTTCTACTTTTCCTTTTTATGTAATCAAAGACTGGTGGATAAATAGAAATACAGTCCAATTACTTCAGATCATTCTTCATACTGTATACACATAGACCGATGAACTTATTCTGAAAGAAACCTGCAGTAAGCAATGAAATGCATACATTTTTTTCCTTACCTCACTCAAAAAAAATTTTAAACCACATAAACTTAGAACCTCATCAGCACACATTCTCCCGTGACAAATCTTTCAGACATAAATATTGGGTGCAAAGAAACTGTATGGTAACATGTGTTTAACCTTTGTCGATTAAAATGCATTCAATTACTAATAACTAGTGTCTTAAGGGGCATTATCAAAAGAGAAATTGTGCTGCAGAGAAAAGGTATATATGCATAAGCAATGAGAAAATAAACTGCTAGATTATTGCATTAAAAATTAACGCACGCATGGTTAATGCTGGAAAAATCACAGTTCTCCAAAATTTCTCCAAGTTTGTTAGAAAAAGTCCTTTGCACTCAACTAAAATTAAAATGGTCTTAAAAGGATAATATTTATAACGTTTACTTAAATCTTTTCACCACAGAAACGGCAATGGAAATAAATGTTCAGAATAATTTTTAAAACACAAAAAAATTGTTCTTTGGATGACATGCATAATTAAAAGGTCTATGCAAGATACATTGCTCTGCATTCCAAATGACTGGGGAGAAAAGCTCAAGTCAATTTTTAGCTTGCAGATGGTCAAAGGATTTTGTATTCCACTAGGAGTTCAAATCTTCTGGATCTTTTCACCAACAACTACTGGATTTTCTTTTCTGATTTCTCAGCAACATCAGCTTTGTAATTCTAAGAGCGATTGTGTACATCCGAGTAACGATGTACACATTTCCACATTGGCATTCAAACCCAGTAAGTCCCACTTTCTTTCAGCAGATGAAATGGTGATTCCTCTTTTGTTTTCCAAGAGACTTGTCTTGCCCTTCAGATGGTTGTTCTGGGGTATCTGGTGCTGAAGATGGAAAATCACATTCAAGAGGAACAATGCTCGCTGCTTTGAGGCCTTGCAGGTCTTCTGTTTCAGGTGTTGCATTGTTCAGAGATCCACTGTCCACCTGAGAAGAAGCTACATATTCTGATAAAAGTGACTAATTTGGTACAGGGCTTGGCTGCATAGATGAAGACTTAGGGACTAAAGATGACTGAACGTCTGGGACACTGCCATCTGTCCACTGAAGTTGTAAAGATTCAGACAAACTACTGACAAGTTTCAGATGGGCTTCTTCTACCATTACCACTATTCTGTCTTTGAAGATGTCCCTTATAGCATACCGAATGCATGCCATTTGTACAAGGATTTCCATAAAATCCTCAGCCAGTGGAACAAAGCACAGGCACTTGGCTGTGATTAGTTTCTTGAGTGATGTTCTTCTGTTGCATACCTGGCGATGGCTCTCTTCACCTCAAGTGCTGCCCTCCACTGCTGGTTACAGTCAGTGAGGCCACTGAACCGCTGCTCACTCTGGCCCTACTACCACCGCCGGCCCCTCCGTCAGCTGTTTCAACATTATCTTTTTTATCCATTGTTATTATTTACCTTTTAATTTGCATACAGTAAAATTCACTCTTTTTGGTGTATGGCTTTATAATTAAGACACATGTATATAGTCATGAAACCACCACCGCAATCAAAATACAGAATCATTGTTTAAAAAATTCCTGCATGCTGCCTCTTTGTAATCAATCCCTCCAGCCACTCTAGCTCTGGCAACCACTAATCTGTTATCTGTTCTTATAATTTTGACTTTTCCAGAATGTCGTATAAATGATATCATACAGCACGTAACCTCCTGAAGTCTAGCTTCCTTCACTTGCCATTACGCGTTTGAGATTCTTTGTGTTGTTGTGCATATCAGTAGTTTGTTCTTTTTTATTGCTGAGTAGTATTCCACTGTATGAGTTTACCACAGTTTGTTTATCAGTTCATCCCTCGACGGGCATTTGGCTTTTCCATGTTCTTGGCTATTATGAATAACGCTGCTGTGAACATTTGTGTACAGGTTTCTGTGTGAAAATATGTGTTTACTTCTCTTGAGTAAATACCTAGGAGTGGTATATTAAGTGTTTTTTTTAACTTTACAAGAAACTGCTAAACTGTTTTCAAAATGAGATGAGTCCATTAAAATCATCAACAATTCAAATATAACATGATGGCAATATTGCATTGCCATCAACACTGTATGAAAATGTTATTTCTTCCATTTCCTTGGCAGCACTTGTTACTGTCAGTTTTTGTGGGTTTTTTTTGTTAAGTTTATTCCTTCTAATAAGTGCATGGAGCTCTGGTGCCACAGTGGTTAAGAGCTTGGCTGCTAACCAAAAGGTCAGCAGTTCGAATCCATCAGCTGCTCCTTGGAAACCCTATGGGGCAGTTCTACTCTGTCCTATAGGGTCGCTATGAGTAGGAATCGAGTGGACAGCAAGGGGTTTGGTTTTTATTCTATGTTTTTTTAACAGGTGAATAATTGTAGTTTTAATTTGTATTTCCCCAATGAATAATGGCATTGAACATCTTTTCATGTCTTATTTACCATTCTTATATCTTCTTTGTATATGTCTCTGTTCAAATATTTTGCCAACTTTTAAATGGGGTTGTTTATTTATTATTAAATTTTGAGGATTCTTTATATATTCTGGATACAATTTTTTTTTTTTTTTTATGATTTGAAAATGCTTTCTCTCAATGTGTGGCTTGTTTATTTTATTAAAAGTCTATTTTACAGAACAGAATACCTAAATCCTGATGAGGTCTAATTTTTCATTGTTTTTTTCCTTTTATGGATTGTGCTTTTAGTGTTGTATCTAAGAAACTTTTGCCTAACCCAAGGTCACAAAACTTTTCTCCTGTTTTCTTCTAGGAGTTTTATACTTTTGTATTTTACATTTAGGTCTATGATCCATTTTGAGTTAATTTTTGTAAAAGGCATGAAGCATGGGTCAAAGTGATTTTTTTGGCATGAATATACACAATTGTTAATTAATGGAAAAAAATTATCATTTTTTTTCCTATTAAATTGCTTTTCCACCTTTGTCAAAAATCAGTTGGCTATATATGGGTGGGTCTAATTCTGGACACCCTTTTCTGTTCCATTGACCTATCCTTTTACCAAATACCACAATGTCTAAATCACTGTAACATTATAGTAAGTTTTGAATCAGGGATTGTGAACTGTGCAACTGTGTTATAGCCTTTAAAAGTTAATTTTGCTATTCAACATTTTTTGCATTTCCATATGAACTTTGGAATCAGTTTGTCAATATTTACAAAAAAATCTTTCTGGGATTATAGTCAGGATTGCATTAAATCTCTAGATCAGTTTGGGAAGAATTGGTATTGTAACATATTACGGTTCATGAATTTGATCTATTTCTCCAAGTAGTAGGTCTTATTTGATTTCTTTTATCAATGTTTTGTAGTTTTCAGCATATAGATTCAGCACTCATTTTGTTAAATTTATACCTATGTACTTCCAGGTTTGGGAGACTATGGTAAAAGGTACTTTTTAAATATAGTTTATTTTATTATTTGTTGTCGAGAATATATACAAAAGATACATCAATTCAACAATTTCTACATGTATAATTCAGTGACATTGATTACATTCTACAAGTTGTGCAACCATTCTCACTCTCCATTTCCCAGTTGTTCCTTCCCCATTAACATAAATGCCCCTTAAGGTAGCTATGTAATCTTTTGAGTTGCTATTATCAATCCGATCCCATATAGATAGATCTTAAATGAGCACAATGCTCAAGGAAAACATTCTTCACTAGTTAAGCTAAACTATAGTTTGGTTTTAAGAACACTTCAGGGAATATTTTTTGTTTAAGGTTTATCATTTAAAGATTATCTCAGGGCAGTTGTTTTGCAGGTTCATCCAGCCTCCAGGGCTCCAGAAAGTTTGGATTCCATGGGAATTTGAAATTCTGTTGTGCATTTCCTCCCTTTTGATCAGGATTCTTCTATAGAACCTTTGATCATATTGTTCAGTAATTGTAGTTGGGCACCATCCATTTCTTCTGGTCTTAGGGCAAAGAAACCAAAAAAACTAAACATGTTGCTGTTGTCGATTCTGATTCATAACAATCCTATAGGATAGAGTAGAACTGCCCCACCAGGTTTCCAAGGAGCGGTTGGTAGATTCGAACCGCTGACCTTTAGGTTAGCAGCCAAGCTATTACTCACTGTGCCACCAGGGCTCTGGGTCTTAAGGAGGTAGTTATTCACAGAAGCAATTAGCCACACATTCCATTGCCTCCTCCTATTCTGGATTCTCCTTCTTATGCTGCTGCTCCAGGCAAATAGAGATCAATTGTTGTACCCAGATGGCTGTTTTCAAGCTTTTAAGACCCTAGGCACTATACAACAAATTAGGAGGTATAACAGAAGCACTGAACACAATATTAGGCCAATTAACTGGGATGTCCCATGAAGTCAGGACCCTAAGCCTCCAAACTAAGAAACCAAATTCTATGAGGTGTTTGGTTGTACGTCTAAAGGCTTTAACAAAATGTAAAAAGAAAAGCTACTGCCTGGGAGAATATCTTTAGAAATTATTATTTGTCAAGAATCTAATAACAAAAATAAAGTACGAAACTTTGACAAGTTAGCAACAAAA
This sequence comes from Elephas maximus indicus, assembly GCF_024166365.1. Classification (NCBI taxonomy): domain Eukaryota; kingdom Metazoa; phylum Chordata; class Mammalia; order Proboscidea; family Elephantidae; genus Elephas; species Elephas maximus. Next base: position 81,365,365 of record NC_064846.1, on the reverse strand, counting down.
AGACAACCCAATCAAAAAATGAACAAAGGACTTGAATAGACATTTCACCAAAGAGGACATTCGAATGGCTACCACACACATGAAAAGATACTCAACATCATTAGCTATAAGAGAGATGCAAATCAACACCACAGTGAGATATCATTTCACTCCCACTAGAATGGCTAAGGTTAAAAAACAGAAAAAAAAGAAAAATAACACATGTTGGCGAGGACATGGGGAAATTGGAACTCTTGTCCATTTCTGGTGGGAACAAAAAAGGGTACCTAAGTTGTGGAAAAGAGTGTAGTGGTTCCTCAAAAAAAAAAACAAAAACAAAGAATAGAACTACCATACAACTCAGCAATCCCACTGCAAGGAATATACCCAAGGGACTTGAAAGCAGCCACGCAAAAAGACATATGCACACCAATCAATGTTCATTGCAGCATTATTCACGAACTAGCCAAAAGGTAAAAACAACCTAAATGCCCATAAATAGATGAATGGATAAACAAAATGTGGTGAATACATACAACGGAATACTACTCAGTCAGAAAGAAAAATAAAGTTTTGCTACAACATGGTTGGACCTGGAGGGTATTATGCTGAGTGAAATAAATCAATCACAAAAGGTGAATATTATATGACTTCACTTATATAAAAAGACAAGAACAGGCAAATGTATAGAGACCAAAGTTTATTAGTGATTACCAGGGCTGAGAGGGAAGGAGAAAGAGGGTTTATTTCTTATGGGCTCCTGAGTTTTGGTTTACAGTAATGAGAAAATCACATTGACCAAGGGTAGGTTTGCTGTCAATAAGTTGTACACATGCAAAAAGTTGAATTGGTAAAAGGTATTTTTTAAAATAAAATTTTGATTTCCGACTGTTCATTGCTATTATATAGACATATATATCATTTTGGTGTATTTTATTCTGCGACCTTGCTAGGCTAGCTAGGAGCTTTTTTGTTGGTTGCTTGGGATTTTCTACATGGACAATTGTGTTGTTCACAAAGAGATGTTTGTTTCTTCTTTTCCAATATGTATGCTTTTTATTACTTTATCTTGCATTATTGCACTATTTAGGACCAAAAGCATGATGTTGAATAAGAGCTGAGAGAATGGATATACTTGCTTTTTTCTCAGTCTAAGCATTTAGCTTTTCACCATTAACTATTGCGTTAGCTGTAGGCTTTACATAGTAACTGTTTACCAGGTTAAAGAAGTTCCCTTTTTCTATTAAACTTAAGAGTTTTTTTTTTAGTTATTATTATTTGCATGAATGAATGTTGAATTCTGTCAAATGTTTTTTCCTACATCTATTGAGATGATAGTATAGTTTTTCTTCTTTAATATTTTAATATGGTGAATTACATTGATTGATTTTCAAATGTTGGATCAGTGTTCAATTCCTGGAATAAAACCCACATGGTTGGGATGTATGATTAACTTTATATAATGCTGGATTTTATTTGTAAATATTTTGTCGAATATTTTTGTGTCGATGTTTGTGAAAAATACTGAACTGTAGTTTTCTTTCCTTTTACTGTCTTTGGCTTTGGTATTAGGATAATGCTGGCTTTATAGAAGCGTTGGGAAGTGTTCCCTCCACTTATATTTTCTGGAAGAGATTTCCTATAATTGTTATTATGTTTACCTTAAATCTTTGTTAGAAATCACCAATGAAGTCATCTGGAGTTAAATATTTCTTTGTTGGAAGTCCTATACTACAAATAATATTTCTTTAAAATTAATATTATCTATTTTTTCTTGAAGAAATTTTGGTAGTTGTATCTTTCAAGGAATTAGTCCACTTGATCTAAGTTGTTGAATTTAAGAGTGTAAAGTTGCTCATAATATTACCTTATTATTCCAAAGCCTGTAGAGTCAGTGGTGATGTACCTCCTTCATTACTGATATTGATGATTTGTGTCTTCCTTTATTTTTCTGGGTCAGTTTGCTAATAAGTGTAAGACTTTTATCGATCTTCTGAAAGAAACAGCTTTTGGTTTCACCGATTTTTGTCTATTGTTTTAATATTCACTTTCAATAAGTTTTGCTCATATCTGTATTATCCCCTTCATTCTGCTTTCTTTGGATTCAATTTGTCCTTCTTTTACTAGTTTAAGATGGAATTTCTGATTGTTGATTTGAGCCACCCCCTTTTTAAAAATATAAGCATTTAATACTATAAATTTCCTTTTTTTTATTAGTTTGGCTGCATTCTCCAAATTTTCATATGTTGTATTTAAATTTTTATTCAGTTAAAAAATTTTGTAATTTCCCTTTTTTGTTTTTAATTTCCAAATATTTGAGGATTTTCCAGATATATTTATGTTATTGATTTCTAGTTTAGTTTCATTATTATTAGAGAACATACAATTTCAATTCTGTTAAATTTATTAAAGTTGGTTTTATGGCCCAGGATGTGTTCTCTCCTGGCTACATCTCTTTGCATTTTTTTAAGTGGTTGCTTTAGGAATTAATTTATACGTAATCAACATTTCCTTTTCTACATGGAATAAATACTTTGCAACTTCAGTTAAAAAATAGAAGCCTTACAACCATATAAGACCCTTTACTCTCTCCCTTTTATGTAATAGTTTTCATCTACATACATTGAAAACCCCACCAATGCTGTAATTTTTTGCTTTCAATTGTTGTAAATATTTTAAGGAACTCCAGAGGAGAAAAATATTATTTCACATACATCCACATATTTACCATTTGTGTTGCATTTCCTTCATTCCTGAAGTTCCAAATTTCTCTCAGGTATCATTTACCTTCAGCCTGAAGAATTTTCTTCAGCATTTATTTTAGAGCAGGTCTGCTGGCACAAAAAAAAAAAAAAAAAAAAAAAAACTCTTAGTTTTCTTTAATCTGGAAATGCCTTTATTTCATCATTATTCCTGATATATATTTTTGTTGCCTATGGGATTCTGGGTTGACAACTCTTTTCTTTCAGCACTTTAAAGATGTTTCCTCACTGTTTTTGGTCTCCATGATTTCCCATGGGAATCCTGTGGTCATTCAAATCCTCGTTTCCCTATGTATAAATTTTTTTTTGTTTGTTTGTTTTTGTTTACTACAGCTGTTTTCAACTTTTTTTCTTTAACTTTGGTTATTAGAAGCTTGATTATGATGTGTCTAGGCATAATTTCCTTTGAGTTTTTCTTGTTTCAGGCTCCTTGATCTTCTCAAATCTGTAAATTTCTGTCTTTCACCAAATTTGGGAAGTTTTTTTGACCATTATTTCTTCAAAAAAATTCTTTTTCTGTGCCAATCTTTCTCCTGTCCTTCAGGGACTTAAAAGAAGTGAATATTAAAACTTTTTATATCATCCCACAAGTTCTGAGGCTCTGTGTGCATTTTTCCATCTTTTTTTTTTCTGTGCTTCTCAGAATGAATGATTTCTACTCATTTATCATCCAGTTCACTGACTCTTTGCACTGTCATCATCATTCTTCTATTGAGTTCATATGATGACTTTTAAATATTTCAGATGAGTTTTTCAGTTCTAAAATTTTCATTTGGTGCTATTTTGTAGTTTCTATAACTCTGCTAAGAGCTTCTATCATTCTATTCTTTTCTAGGGTGTTTATTTTCATCCAATGGAGCATAGTTATAATAGCTACATTAGCATCTTTCCTGATAAGTCCAATATCTGGGTCATAGTGAGGTTGGAACCCGTTGTTGAGGAAGTTTAGATTGTATCTTGGATCTTTTGAATATTAATGTTGTTAAAATCCTCTGGAGAATGTTGATTTGGACAGAAGGATTAGCAGGCAATCAGTGGTGTCAGGTTCAAGCTGCAAGTAGTTTTTTGCCTTCTGTGGGCAGGGCAGTTCAGTTTGAAAAGTGCTATGCTGCTTTGGGTCTATCCCCACACATGTACCACTTAGGTCGTGGTTTCAGTGTCAGTTCAGTTTTTAAATCCTTTGTTTTGTTGCTTTATGCCTGTCTCATGCACAAGAAGCTCAAGGGTGAGCTTGAACCTTGTGAAGGTTCATACACAGTATTAAAAGGTTCTTTTTTTTTTCCAACTCCACGCACTTGACAGCCCTCAGGGATCACTTTTCCTGGGTCTCTGGTCAGAAAAATGGATTTTCTTTTAGAGGTCTACATGGTTGCTCCACGGCTGTTGCAGCAAAATTCTGCAACTGAAGCCACCCTTGAGGCAAAGCCAGAAAAATGAGATTTCTGCCCACACTGTTGGGACCACAGGTTGCTATTGTAGATTTTAGCCAGCATTGCACTACTGCAGAGTAGAAGTAGTGTGATGACTGGGACCTATTTTGGGTCAAATCTTGAGATAAAGGAGGAAAATAATGGGAAACTCACCCATTTACTGGTCACTTTTGCAAATTATGGCTCCCTTTTCCAATCTATTCCTTTTGTTTACTTTTTAGAGCCCTCAGATAGTTTCTCTCTAAATTACATCCAGAGATTTTAGCTGTAATTAGCAGGAGTGATAGACTGTAGTGGGCTTATTCCATCTTGGTCAGAACTAGAAGTCTAATATTGTGTTTTTAAAACTTAGGTCATACAAAACTCTAAGGAACTTTATTCCAAGTCAAATTAAACCTATATTTATTTAACCCTTACTAAACAGCAACACTTATTGGGCTAATATTACTAGTTGAAAATCTAAAAAAAATTATACAACTAGTTTTCTGTTTGCCTCACAAGCTCATAAAAATGAAAATATGAATAACTACATTTCTGAATAAGTTAAAGTTCAGAAAACATTTTGAAGATATATATATATGAATATCCATATATATACACACACACATATATTAGTAATATACATTTCCAGGCATTTTCACTTTGTATTTTTATTTTCCTGGACATGCCAACGAATGTTTCCTGTGTAACTATATACTGTTTAGTTATGAGGCACAATTTGGTGTGAAGATATTTGAGGTTCTCCAGTTACCACTATACTCTGATTTGTAAGATGTCTTGGGAAATTAGTCATTTTGGAAAGCTAAAGTATATATCATTTCAAGCAATAAAACTTTAGTTTTCACAGGTCTTAGCTATTTTAGATGGAAGTATTTTCGAAATACAATATGCACTCTTCCGACTTGTAAATAGACTATGAAAATCAATTAAACTGTCTTTCATGAGACTGAATCTTCATTATAAACATGATTTATTAAATAATGCTCTAATAATTGCTTAGACATGTTTGCCTTTTCATTAAAATATTTTTTAGCCTATTGCATCTTCTTTTTATAGTTTGTCTCTCACTCACCCTGTTTGCTGTCAATGGGCTTGCCTTTAGCAATTTCCTCTCACTCTTCTAATTTGCTGAATGATGTTGTTTTTAATTGTTTCTTCTAAGCACCAGCCGGAATATTGGTGGTTCAAGCCCACCCAGAGGTGTCTCAGATGTAAGGCCTGGCAATCTGCTTCCAAAAGGTCACAGCCTTGAAAACCCTATGGAGCAGCTCTTTCTGCTTGGCACACATGAGGTTGCCACGAGTCAGAACCAGTTCAATGGCAACTAAAAACAATCTAGTAAAAGGCAAAAAACGTTTAAGAAAATCCTGAGGGGCTCCTCCTTGACTATATTGTTTGGATCTTAACTTGTAGACTTGGTGACACTTTTCTGAGTTTGTTGGAGGAATTCCATATAAGTAAGGGATTACTATTGTGCTCCTGTAGTGAAGGCCTATAGTGAGTTAAAATGGCTACTTCATTGTGCACACTATGCAGTAGTGGAAGAGAGTGTGGTTTTTATGAACTATAACTTATGGCACTAGTTGTTTAATAAGTTGAACAGCTACAAACTCTTTTTGTTTAATATTGAATAAATAAGGCAAACAAAAACATTAGATGACATATTAAATTATTCTTAACACAGATGGAGTGGGGCTGAGATTGAGAGAAGAATGAAGTTTTTGTAGCGTCTTATGGCTCTTGGACTGAATGAATTTTAGTTCACTTCTAGGTCATTCTATCAATTTCCGTGTCCCAATGATAGACAAAGGGAAGTTAACAGGTCATGTTCACCACTGCTGATTTGTACAAAGGAAGGGTTTTGCATTCAGCTATCTGTACAATGTGAGATAATCTACTTTGCTGTCTTTACCAGTTTGGCAGAACTGAGGATATGGCAGAGGGAGAAGGATTTCCTTAGCTTCATCTCACTATGCTATAAGCTCCTGGAAGATATAGGAAACAAAATTTCTTTTTATTTTCCACCTTCTAAAACAATGTCTGGGACATAGTAAGAGCTCAGATAAGTTGTGAAGTGCTGCTTCCTCTTCTATTTCTTTAAAGAGTTTGTGTAGATTTGGTATTATTTCTTTCTGAAGTGTTTTGTAGAATTCACTGTTAAGCCATTGGGCCTGGATAAATCTTCCAACAGGGAAGATTTTTAATTACAAATTTAATTTCTTTAATAGTTATAGGGTGTTCAGTTAATTGTATTTCTCCTTGAATCAGCTTTGGTAGTTTCTGTCTTCAAAGAATTTCTTCATTTTCTCTAAGTTGTTGAGTCTCTAAGCATAAAGTTATTAACAGTCCCTAACCATACTTTTTATAGAGCCATGGTGGTGCAGTGGTTAAAAGATCGGCTGCTAACCAAAAGGTTGACAGTTCAAATCCACCATCTGTTCCTTGGAAACCTTATGGGGCAGTTCTACTGTGTCCTGTAGGGTGGCTATCAGTCCGAATCAACTTGATGGCAATGGGTTTGTTTTTTTAAACAAACTTTTTAATGTCTGTTTGATATACAGTGATACACCCTCTTTCATTCCTGATATTGGTAATTTGGACCTTCTCTCTCTCTTTTTTTTTTTGCTTTACAGTCTTTTTATTGAAGGTCCAGCTTTTGGTTTTATTGTATTTTTCTACTGATTTTGCTTTCTATTTCATTTATTTCTGCTCTTCTCTTTATTATTTCCTTTCTTTTGCTTTTTTTGAGCTTGATTTGCTCTTCTACTTATAATTTCTTAAGGTAAAGCTCAGGTCATTGATTTTCAAGCTTTTGTGTTTTCTAATATAAATGTTTAATGCTCTAAATTACCCTGTACACACTGACTTAACTGCATTTCACATATTTTGATATGTTGTGTTTTTATTTTAATTGCTTCAAAGCACTTTCTAATTTACCTTTTGGTTTCTTCTTTAACACATTAGTTACTACAAGTGTGTTGTTCAGTTTCTAAATATTTGGGGATTCCCCAGATATAGCTCTGTGATTGATTGCTAGTTTAATTTCATTACAGTCAGAGAACATCCCTCTAATGATTTTTCTTAAGCTTTTGATAAGGTTTGTTTTATAGCCTAGAATATGGTGGATCTTGGTCATTTCTCCTTGTGCACTTGAGAAGAATGGGTATTCAGCAGTTGTTGGATGAAGTGGACTACAAATGTTAATTAGGTCAAGTTGGTTGATAGTGTTCAAATCTTACACAGTTATTAATTTTCTGTCTACTTGTCTTAGCTATTACTAAGAGAAGATGTTAAAACCTCTAAATATAATTGTGGATTTATCTGTTTCTCTTTTCTGTTTTATCAGTCTTTGTTTCATACATTTTGAAACTCTGTTATTAGGTACATAAATATTCAGGATTTTTATTTTATATTAATGAATTTATCCCTTTATCAATATGATTGACCTTCTCTTTTATTCTTGATAGAATTTCTTTCCCTGAAATATTCTTTATCTGATACTAATATAGTTTAGCTTTCTTTTGATTAGTGTTCCACAGTGTATGTTTTCATTCGTTTATCTTTACTTACCTGTGTCTGTGTATTTAAAGTAGGTTACTTGTAGAAGGATGCAGGTTTTTTTTGTTTGTTTGTTTTTTAATTAACCCAGTATGACAATGTCTGCTTTTTAATTGATATCTTTAGACCATTCTGTATTTAATCTGTATTTAATGGTTGGGTTTAAATCTACCATCTTGCTTTTCTGTTTGTTCCATCTGTTCTTTGTTCCATTGTTTCTGCCTTCTGAATTAATTTTTTTTATGGTTATATATTATTTATTTATTCTATTTGTTGGCTCATCACTCTTCTTATTTTATAATGGTTGCATTAATGACATGATACACATTTTTAACTTATCACCATGAAAAGTTCCGTGGTATTATACAATTTCATGTATAATAAAATTCTTACAATAGTATACTTCTATTTCTCTTCTATTGAATGTTGTGCCATTGTCATAAATTTCAGTTTTACATATAGTACAAAACTCCCGATAAATTATTATTATTATTTTTAATTTAAACAGTGAATTAACTTTTAAAGTGATTAAAAAAAATTAAAGTATTTTCAATTTACCCCCATATTTATTATTTCCAGTGTGTTTCATTTCATTAAGCAGGTCCAAATTAAAATCTTATATTCTTTTTCTATTCTTTTGTAGTGTACATCTGCTAATGATGTATTTTTTCAGATGTTGTATCAGGGAGAAATAATTTCTTTTGCTTTCATTTTGGATATAGAGCTCTTGGTTAACAGATTTTTTTTTTTCCTTTCAGTATGTTAGAGGTGCTGCTCCATTGTATTCTGAGTTGCATTGTTTTCTATATGTTTGGTCCACTGTATGTAATGTGTCTTCCCCCCCACCCTGGCTATTTTTAAATTTTTCTTTTTTTCTCTGTATTTCAACAGTTTATGAAATGCCTTGGTGTTATTTTCATTATGTTTCTTTTTTGGGGGTTTGTTGAGCTTCTTGGCTATGTGGGTTTGGAAAATTTTCCGGGGGGTTAATTTTAAATTATTTTTTCTTCCTACTCTCACTTCTGGGACTCCAAAAATATGTATGTTAGGTTGCTTGATATTGTTCCATAGCTAACTGTTGCTACATCAGTTTTTGTATTTTTTCTCTCTGTCTTTCATTTTGGATCATTTCTATGTCTTCAAGTTCATCATATTTTTCTTCTGCAGCATCTAATCTATTGCTGCTAAAACAATTCCATGTATTTACCATCTCGTATATCATAACTTCATCTCTTGAATTTCTATTTGGCACTTTAAAAAAATATTCCATTTTATTCCTTATCATCTGCTTTCTTCTACCTTGTTGAACATATGGAATATAGTTATAATAGTTGTTTAACATTCTTCTTTGCTAATTCTATAATCTCTGTTATTTTCATTTGGTTTCTTTACTTGCTTTTTCTTTTTTTACGTGCTTGATAAATTTATTTTTGTAAGTTTTCATTTAATAACAGATATTGCAAATTTTACATTGTTGGGTGCTAGATATTTCTGTATTCTTTAAATATTTTGTGGCTTTCTTCTGGGTTGTAGTTAAGCTACTTTGATCCTTTTGCTGTTTGCTTTTCAATTTTGTTAGGCAAATCCCGAACTGCTTTTAGTCCAGGGTTATTTGGTCCTATTACTGAGGCACTATCCTTCTGAGGACTTTACTAAATGTCTCATAAATTATGAGGTTCTTCTGTCTGGCTGGTGGGAACATGAACTATTCCCAACCCTGTGGAATTCTAAAGATTGTTTTGCTTTATCGTTTTTTGGTGATTCTTTTTCTGGCCTCAATAGTTTCCTTATACACTTAAGCTGATCAGTATTCAAAGAAAGACTCTAGGGGCCTCTTTGCAGATATCCAGAGCTTTCTCTGTGCAGTTTTCACCTTTCCATGCACCTTCTCCTATCCAGTACTTTTGCTGCTCAAATTCTAGCCACCTGTCCTCCCTTAACTTTGTCTCCTCAACTGAGAAATACTCCCCAGCTGTTTGGATTCCTTCCAAACATATGTGGAAGGAATGTGGCCTATAAACTCTTTTTAGACAGTGTTGGGGCACTCAGAGTGGTGCAGTCACCTTATTTATTTCCCTTCTCTCAGGAACCACAATCTAGTGTTGTCTTTTGCCTAATGTCTGAAATCCATTGTTTCATGTATGGTGTATATATGAATATACCATAGACTGCCAAAAGAAGTAGCAAATATGTCTTGGAAGAAGTACAACCAGAATGCTGCTTAGAAGCAAGGATGGTGAGACTTCATCTCACATAATTTGGACATGTTATCAGGAGGGATCAGCCCCTGGAGAAAGACATCATGCTTAGTAAAGTAAAGGGTCAGCAAAAAAGAGGAAGACCTTCAATGAGATGGATTGGCACAGTGGCTGCAACAATGGGCTCAAGCATAACAATGATCATGAGGATGGTGCAGGACCAGGCAGTGCTTCGTTCTGTTGTACATAGGGTCTCTATGAGTCAGAATTTATTCAACTGCACCTAACAACAACAATATATATATGTTGATGAGAGAGTGAACCCTATTCCTATTACTCCATCATGGCTGTAAGCAGACAATCAGGTAGCCTTTTGGAGTGGAGGAGTGAGAACATTATTTGGGAGACAGGACACTTCTGTTCATATTAAGCTTCACTACTTGCTAGCCTTGTGGGCTTATCCAAGATAATTAACCTTTACAGCCTCAGTTTCCTCATCTGGAAAATGAGGCTATAAAATCTGTCCTACTCATCTTCAGTTGCTTCATATGCATGTGAAAGCTGGGAAATGAATAAGGAAGACTAAAGAAGAATTGATGGCTTTGAATTATGCTGTCAACAAAGAATATTGACTATACCATGGACTGCCAGAAGAGCAAGCAAATCTGTCTTGGAAGAAGTATAGCCAGAATGCTCCTTAGAAGCTAGGATGGTGAGACTTGGTCTAACGTACTTTGGGCATGTTATCAGGAAGGATCAGTTCCTGGAGAAGTACATCATTCTTGGTTAAGTAGAGGGTCAGTGAAAGTGAGGAAGACTTTCAACGAGATGGATTGAAACAGTGGCTGCAAGGATAGGCACAATCATAGCAACGATTGTGAGGATGGTGCAGAACTTGGTGGTGTTTCGTTCTGTTGTTCATAGGGTCACTATGAGTCAGAACCCATTTGATGGCACCTAGCAACAGCAAATCATCTTCACATAATTACTTATCTTTATTAAAATACTTGGCAAAGTATAACATGTAATGCAAAATCTATTGTTAATAGAGTTAATTATTCTATAACTAACTGGTCATTCTTATTGGAAATATTTCTTTTAACATACATCAATCTACCCCCATACCATTTGTATGTAAATCTAAAATAAATGAAATGTGTATTATTATATTACCATGCAAAAAGAAGGCTGGTCCTGTAACCTTTGTCTGTCTGATGAGAGTTCGATCTTTTAAAATTTTGGAAAATGCAAAAATTAAGTACAAAAATAGGTGTGATGTCCATATATGTGGATGCCTCTGTACAATTTTTTAATGTAGATTAAATATTGAAAATAAAAGGGCAGCATATTAAGCTCAGTGAATTCTATTAAAAGCTAAGTTGTTAAGCTTTTATGTAGTAAAAGCTTGATTAAATATACAGTAATGAATTTATACTTTGAACCTAATAAAATTTGAACATGTGTAAAGTAATTGCTACTGTGAATATGTTCTCAGAAGCTGTCACTTTATTCTGTCATTTACATTTAATGATCCTCATCTTCACAAAAAGCATTTCTCTCTATTCAGCTTATTCTAAAATTAACTTGCCAGAATTTGGAGATATTGCAAGAAAAATAAATTTCCACATCTTCTAAGCTTAAGGTCTAGTAACAGACATCTTGTCTACTCTAATACTAGGAAAAGGTATTCATTATTTGTTTACTGGGCTATGATTACTAAAATGCATTGTATGCATCTCTTCTCTTTAAGAATTATAATTGGCAAGTATTACTTAAATGGAAATATGAAACAGAAAGAGCTTTTATAATTTCTTTTAATACTTTCTCAGGGCACAAATAAATTGTACACTGACCTCATAATAAACACTTAACATTCTACATAATTAATATTTATGATTGCCAGCTACATAAGAACACATATTCATTGTGACTTGACTGAAAATTGCAAGACAATTTTTCTGTAGACATCCTCCACATAAATATATTAAAAGAAACACATCTACTATACTAAAAACCTTAATGTTTGCAATCAAAAAAGCATTAAAACCACCAAAACCAGTTGCCATCAAGTTGATTCTAACTGTGGCAACCACAATGGATATTCTGCATCTCAGATTATTTATCAACAATAATAATTTATTAGCTCTTAATGAAACCTGCATTTATTACAACTTTCAATATATTAAAAAAACCTGTAAACTACAAATACCTTATCATAAATCCAAATATCAAAACTTGTATTATAATAATAATTACATAATTATAATAAAAAAGATCAATTTTGGACAAATAGTTGGACAACAGAAGCATAAACTGGGTCTCAACTGGGTAACTGATTTTCTGTTTTATTTAACTCTGCTTGCATACAATCTCAACTGCGAATAGCTATACAGAATATATGCCAACTAACAACCAGTGCTATATAGCATTCCCTTAGCTATATAGACCATAAGTGTTGACTAAATTGTGTTTACTTTTACATTTCTAGTTCCCTGGAAATCTGTACAAGTAAATCACTTCTAACTTTCACTGTCAATAAAAATTTTGGCATTGCCACAAGCATTGAGTACTAAAATTTCACAATCTTGCCATTTACATTCTACATTAATACCTTTAAAATACAGTTTGCATTTTAAATTACTATTGAGAAAAGTTCTATAAAATTTCCCATTGCCCCACATTGGAAAAGTGATTGTTAATAAATTATTCATTATATTGATATAATCTAGATGTCCTATGACTTCACTTTAGTGAGAAGTTATCCTTAATACATTCTGTTGACCTTTATTTGTCATCCACACACCTCCATTTTACCCTCCCCTACCTCTCCTTCCACCCCACTCCTAGCCAGAATTACGACTGGTGTTTAAAATTTGTTTTAAAAAGATTGAAGTCATAACCTTTCACTTAGACTAGGCTTTCTTTCAGTGTTTTCTGAATTATATTTGTATAGTATATATTAAGAGTTAAGGGTAGTTGTGCCTGGAAACGAACAGCTGGATCAAATGACTCTTGTACAGAGTTGTTATACACCTAACATGCTTCTGGGTCCTTCTTCCTGATTATATTATTTGATGGCAATCAGACTAGATCTGAACCTATGGGATATACTACCCAGGGTTTGATCATTAGTATATTAAGCAATTGCTATTTTACTGCTAATATTTAATTCAGGTAACCTATAATAACCACATGCTCAAAGATGATCAAAATTTCTTACAATCTACAGCTTCACCTGTGAGTTGTGAAAACACATACTGCTCCAACTTATCTGGAAGTACTGAAAAACAAGAATCCTTTCCTTTCAAGTCACCACTCTCAGGGGCTGCTGATATATAAATGTGTCACCACAGATACTTGACAATTTTCCCATTTATTTAAGTTTAAGTGTATGTTGCATACATAACACAATTAATGTACTGTGTTCTGAACATAAGTCTAAAACCAATTTCAAAGGGGTCAAGGGAGCCAAAAGAACAAAGGTGATTCCCAATAATGTCTTTATTACTTCTCTTTAAGGCAGATTTTTTTTTTAAAGCAGAAGGTTAGAAAGTGGGCTATAAACAGCAGGGGTGGTAATAATTAAGATACTGTTTCCTGAAGAAGAGCTTAACACCATTTTGAGGACTTTGCTTACACGTAATACTTTTTATTAATGTATAGATCTAACTAATAAAACCAAAATGAAACCCGTTGCCGTACAGTCGATTTCAACTCACAGCGACCCTGTAGGACAGAGTAGAACTGCCCCATAGTGTTCCCAAGGCTGTAAATCTTTACGGAAGCAGACTGCTACATCTGTTGGGTTCCAACTGCCAACATTTTGGTTAGCAGCCGAGCACCTAACCACTGCACCACCAGGGCTCCTATATATCTAATTAATAGCATCTTAAAAATGAAGACGAATCATAGAATTTTTAAGCTAGAATTTTCTTAGTTATTATGAAGATTATATCTATCCCTCATTTCACAGCTGAATAAGCTGAGGACCTGAGATGTGAAGTAATATGGTTCAGAATTTGTTTTACTAGAAATACCTAATATATCCTAAGCTCTTTAATGTCCATTTCATTTTGTTCAGCACCTGCCATAGTGTAGAACACAAATTTACTAAACAAATGCCTTGTGGATGATAATCTTAGATATCAACTACAGGGCATTTCTGACTGATTATTTCAATAAAAAGATTGGAGGCTGACTTATTTTATTGCCAAAAAGCCTACCAATTCCTGCTGTAGGGAGAAGAATAATGACTCCCAAGATGTCTACATCTTAATCCCCAGAAACTGTGAATATGTTAGGGTATATAACAAAGGCGAATTAATGTTGCAGATGGAAATAAGGTTGCTAATCAAATAACCTTAAAATAGGGAGATTATTTTAGATTATCTGGGTGGGCCCAATGTAATCACAAGGGTCTGTAAATGCGGAAGAGAGAGGCAGAAATGTTAGTGTCTGAGTGAAGAAATGTGAGAAAGATTTAACTGGCCATTGCTGGCTTTGAGGATGGATGGGGACAACGAGCCAAAGAATGTGGGTAGCCTCTAGAAACTGGAAAAAGCAATAAAATGGATTCTCCCCTAGAGCTTCCAAAAATGAAGGCATCCCAACTGACACCCTGATTTTTAGCCCAGTGAAACTCATTTCAGATTTCTGACTTTCAGAATTGTAAGATAATAAATTTTTGTTGTTTTAAACCACTAAGTTCGTGGTAATTTGTTACAGAAGCAAACAGAAAACAAATAGAGTTTCCCTTGAACAGTGTTGGTGGCAATGACCTTCAATATATCTACACTATTCTGCAACATTCTGTTGACAAGCCAAGTATAGAAATTAGAATAAATATCACTTCAATGGTAAGGCCATTCGTTGTTGTTGTTAGCTGACACTGAGTCAGCCCCCAACTCATGGTGACCCCATATGTTACAGAACAGAGCTGATCCATGGGGTTTTCTTTTTGGCTGCAAGCTTTACAGAAGCAGGTCACCAGGCCTTTTCTTCTGTGGGGCCTCTGGGTGGGCCGGGCCACCAACCTTTCAGTTAGCAGCCAATCGCAAATTGGTAGGGCCATTAGTAACATCAAAATAAATGAATTTACTCAGATATTTTAATTTTTTACTCATTGGATAGGTGTAATTGTGCTCTCAATGAGACAATGTTGAATTCAGAATGGATTAAATGTTATCTGTATTATCCAGACAATATACAGTGGAGAATACTTTGATTACATATTTCTTTAGACATATGAAAAAGAAGAAAAGGCAATTCAGTGTTTTTCTATGACTACCAGCTCTTAAATATCTAAGGGGTATAGGAAGTAAGATTTGACTTTACATCAGTGCTTCTCAGACTTCAATGTACCTACGAATCACCTGAGGATCTTGTTCACATGCAGGTTCTGATTCAGAAGGTCTGTGGTGAGGCCAGAGATTCTGCAATTCTTAAAAAGCTCCCAGATGATGCCAAGGCTGCCACTCCATGGAACACACTTTCAGTAGGGATGATTTTATAGATACAGATAAACTCTACCAGAAAAGTTATTGGTTTCACATCACAACCAATACTGAGTTAAAAAGAAAATGTCTCTACATTAAGTACTACTAGTTGAAAAAACAAAACAAAACAACCTCAAACTGACCTTCAGCATCTTTTAACCATTCATTGGTGATAAAAGCGAGTGGGTGGGATAGGCTCTAAATAAAACCCCTGACGTAATTTTTTTCATTTTTTATTGTAGTAAATATATACATGATAAAAAATTGCCAGTTCAACAATTTTTGCATGTACAATTCAGTGACATTATGTTCATCATGTTGTGTAAACACCACACTTTTCCAAATTATTCCACCACAATTAACAGAAACTCAGTGCTCCCTAAGCAATGACCCCCCTCCTTGTCATTTCTACCCCTAGTAATCACTAATAAACTTTGGCCTCTATATACTTGCCTATTTCATGTAAGTGGGATCATACAATATATGTCCTTTTGTGACTGACTTATTTCACTCAGTATGTTTTCAAGATTGTTGTTGTTGTTAGCTTGTATCCATGCTGTTAGCATGTATCAGGAATTCATTTCTCCTTATGGCTGAGTAATAAAAATAGGCCATTGTATGGCTATACCATGTTTTGTTTATCTATTCAAACTGTTGATGGACATTCAGGTTGTTCATAATTTTTGGCTATTGTGAGTAGTGCTGCAATGAACATCAGTGTACACCTGGGTGGTAATTTTTGATAACTAATATGCATATTCAAAATAAGTTTGTGTTGTCATAGAGTAGCGGGGATGAGTCAAAGCTGAACATTCTAATACCTAATGTAATACTTTCCACTAATCAGAATATATTTTTTCTTCCACATTTTACAGTACTCTGAATCTCTTCCAATTGTTGCTCTGTTAAGGCAATTTCAATGTAACAAAAGCTTGGTCTATGAAAGGGCAAAGCTATTTAGGGAATGGATCTCAGATAATTACTTTCCTAAGTGGCACAGCTATTGCATCCATAAAACACACAATAGGTAGACCAAGCTAACCAAATAAAGAAGTATTAAAACAATACATTAAGTAGTAGAAAACTTACATAATGTTATAACCTACCCTTTGGTAAAACTCAATAAAGAAATACTTTCATCATCACTTGATACTTGATAGTTGGAAAGAGTAGTATACAGGTCATGCCACTGAAGCCATTGGAGATCAACCCAATGATCTCTCTTCCTCTAAGCCTCAGCCTTTCTATAAAAATTTTTCATCTCCACTGAGAGAAAAAGGAAAACACCATAGGCCTGTTCTCAACAGGGCTGAAATACTTATAGGCTCAGAAAGAGAGATATCGGGGGGAAAAAATCCAAACACACACACACACATGTATTTTTTTTTTTAATTAAATAAATACAGGGCCTCACTTTAGCTCTCTAACCGGTAACCTAGTTATTAAGAGTGCAGACTCTAGAATGACATTTGCCTTCAAGTCCTGGCTCTGTACTTCCTAGCTGTATGACTTTAGGCAAGCTACCTTACTTTTCTGGCACTGGTTTCCTCATCCACAAAAGAGATAAAAATAGTATTTACCTCATAGAGTTTCTATGAGAATTCAATGATGCAACACATATAAAGACCTCACACTACCTGGTACACAGTAAGTACTCAATAAATGTTAGGTATTATTACTTAAACAGTTCATATTAGATGCAGAAGAGTGAAAAACAGAAAGAAACTCATGGACACTAAAGAAAAGAAGAGCTTTAAATTCAGGAAATATCCAGAGGAATATTTGAGACCCATGTACAAACTATTGTCTACGTGAGTAAAGCACCTACTTTGGGCATGTAGGAGTCACATGTTTGCATGGTTGTTTTAAGAATCTTAAAAGAAATGCAAACAGAAGCCTGTACACCAATGTTTATTGCAGCACTTTTCACAATAGCCAGAAGGAGGAAACAACTAAAATGTCCATCAACAGATGAATGGATAAATAAAACGTGGTATATACAGACAATGGAATAGTGCTCGGCCATAAAGAGAAATGAAGTCCTGATGCATGCCACAATATTGATGAATCTTTAAAAACATCATGCTGAGTGAAGTAAGTCAAAAGGACAAATACTGTATGATTTCACTTATATAAAATAAGAAAGTATACAGAAACCAAAGATTATTAGTGGTTACCAGGGGTGGAATGGAAAGGAAAAGGGACAGTTTTTGCTTAGGGGGCATTACGTTTATGTTAATAGTGTTGGAATAATTTGGAAAAGAACAGTGAGAATGGGTGCACAACTTGAAGAATATGATCAATGTCACTGAATTGTGTATGTAGAAATTGTTGAGAAGGCATATGTTTTCTTATGTACATTTTCACCATAATAAAAAAAAAGAAGCTTAAAAGGAATTGTCCCCAATTCCAAGGGAAGAGAAGCTAAGTAGATATTTACCTAAAGTTTTGCCACTCTGACAAATAACAGGCTTAAAAATGATAAAAAAATCAACCTAATTGTACAAGTCCACTTGTAAAACAACAGGATACCAAGAAGGTAGGACAGTTGCTACTACAGATTTCTTTACAGATGGTAGATGTAAAGTGTAGCATTTCGTTGACATGGTGTAATCTCATTTATACAGTTGCCATGTATGTACCGAGATCTGTGGTTTAATCAAGGAAATTTTGCTATTAGTTAGCCACAAGATGATTCTCCATTTGCAGAGACAAGTTTCAATGTATTGCATGAAATTTTATGCAAGCTGGAAAGGTACCAGGCTATCAGTGACAGCTCTTGAATATACTAACCTCTCCAGGCTCCTTTTTATGCAGAATTATCTCTCTCTAGAATTATCATCCTTTACTTCCAAACTAGTATATCTCAACGGAGTATACTCAATGAAAGTACATTAACACATCACCAATTTCAATTATAACTCTTAACTGACTCTACTGTAAAATCAAATCAACAATTTGAATATTTTTATCCTGTTGGTGATTGCACTAAACAAAAACATAACTCCCTCTAGAAGCACAGTACAATTTTAAAAGCAGAATTAATTAAATATTTTAAATAAGTTTCATACAAAATGTAATGCCATCTTTTTCAACCATGACTAAGAGAGTGTGTTTTCATAAAATACCTAAAAAGGGATGTAAGTATACACCATTTGGCCAAGTATAGAAATCACTCCTTTTGTGGAAGTGGTATGGTGTTCATGGAAAACACTGTAGAATAACACACACACACACATTGAGCTGGGATCCAGCGGTTTAGAACCTAGCCAAAGCTCTGCTAAAAACTCATAGCATGACAATAGTTAAGCATTGCTTGGTGATTAAAACAGACCTAGGTTTTCATCCTGACTTTGACATTCAGTAGCTGTGTGGCCCTGGGCAAATCAACTGCTTTGAGCCTCTGATTTCTCATTTGTAAAATGGGAAATAACACTAGATACTATCTAATAGGGATGTTGTGAGACTTAAATATGATAAAATGTATAAAATTCTTAGCACAATGCCTGAGGCTAAGTGTCTCATAAGTATTAGCATTTATTAATGTTGATAAGATACTTTAATGCTCTAGGCTTCAGCTTCCTCATATGTAAAATGAGAAGATTGGCTTATTGCTAGAAAGTCCCTTCCAGCTCAAATTCTTCATCTTAAATGAGAAAATCAAATTCCTTCCACTCATTCAGATGGGAATTGTAAAATAAGCCTTAAAACACACGTGCCTAACTCTTCAATTTTTTTTTCATTATTTTATTTTAAGCCCTCTAAAGTGAGAAATGTATTCCTAAGCACCAAATCTATCCAGTTTTCTAACTTTTAACAGTTTTGTGTCTTGGCCTAGCATGTAAATGTCTAGGAAAGTCTTATTAATTACAATGCTACAAGTTAAAACATTTGAGGGAATTCACAAGATGTAGGTAATAAGAAAAAAGGTCAAGGAGAAAGGATTTTCTATTATTACAAACAATATTCATAGTTAACTTGTGATAATTTGTGGCAGTGATTTTCAAATTTACAGGTTATGATATCCTTCTGGACTGCTTTATATCCATATCCCTGAATTTCAAACCTTTACATGACATTGGGAAGGAGCCTCAAAGTGAAAGAGCAGCCAAAGTGAAACCTGTAAAAAGTCTCTATATTAAACCATGATCACACTTTCCTTCAAGTAAAACTTGAGCTCTGTGGAAAATGCAATTTGAAGCCCAAGGGGTAGCAAAAATGACAACGGATATACAATGACAATTATGGCAACCATCGCAATGATTAGCTCTGATGCAAGAGATATACATATGGAAACTGTCAGTGATAGCCAATGTAAGACAGCAATTGCAAGATATAATGCAATAAAAAAGTGAGTAATCAGTAGATTTTAAAAGGAAGATACACGGTGTAATGTCATCAAAGAGAAGTACAGAACAATGGAATATCCCCTAACTTAGTATTTTTCAAAAACAGAAAAAATTACAGGCAGTACCACTGCTGGGATTATGTTCCCTTGGCCTTATTTATGAGGATATATTTGGAGGCCACCCACTACCAAGAGATCTCGATGATGCCTTTTCTCTGACATATTCAGGCGTTTTCAGTCACTGATGCCTTTTCTCTGACATATTCAGGTTTTTTCATTCACTAGAGGGTCTCTAAGGAGTCCTGGTCGCACAGTGGTTAAGCACTCAGCTATTAACAGAAAGGTCGGTGATTCAAATTCACCATTTGCTCCAAGGGAGAAAGATGTGGCAGTCTGCTTCCATAAAGATTACAGCCTTGGAAACCCCAGGGGCAGTTCTACTCTGTCCTACAGGGTCACTATGGATCAGAATCGACTCAATGGCAACGGGTTTTTTGGTTTGGAAAAGGTCTCTTGCCTGACAGTGATGAATAATTTTCACATATATACAGTTTTCTCCATAGCAATATTTGTTCATTTCCCAGGAAATTGTCTTCTAGGGGAAAAAAATAACATACATGGCTATACCTATTTCAGTTAGTCAACCAGAAGCTGTGGGCAGGGGATTAAAAAAGAAAATGGCATGATCACAACCATTAAGGACGTATTTAAAATTCAGCTGAGGTTTTAAAATTGTCTGACACAAAGAACAAATAAGAAGACAACATAAATCAGGCTATAAATGACAAAAAGAAGCACTGCTGTAGGAGTTCCAAAAATGAAACTCAATAATGGTTGGGTTAGTGTTAGAAAGGACTTATGGAGAGGTGCAACTTTAGACGAGCTTCCAAAATAAGTATTTGAATAAGTAGAGGGAGGGCATCCTTGGTGAAGGGAGTGGCAGTGGTGCAAAGAGCAAAGTTCCAGAGGTAGATTGCTGAGACATTAAAGAGAGTTGTGCACCAAAGAATAGGGTAAAATAAGGTTTCTGTGGAAGAATGAGGCAGATTAAGAAGCTCTTTGAAATCCAGGTGGAATTGGTCTTGAAACAATAGAAAATAGGAATCCAAGAAGGTTTTGGTGAAGGGAAATTACTTGATAAAAAATATATTCACGGACCGTTATTATCCAGAATGCATTAGAAGTTATAGCTAAGGTCAGGGGATATGCGGCATAGATGAAGGTTGGTTAGAAGGCTCCTATAGTGACTGGGTAGGAAGTGATGAGAGTTTAGATTGTAGAAAAAGGGAAGGATGATATGAGAGAGCTTTCAAAGGAAATTTCACCAAGACTTGATAATCTCTTAATTAGGGGAAATGAAGAAAAATCCAGATCCCTCTGTGAATAGTTGGGGTCAATAATCAGACAAAAAAAAAAAAAAAGCCCGTTATGGTCGACTCGATTCCAACTCACAGCGAGCAGAGTAGAACTGCCCCGTAGAGTTTCCAAGGAGCAGCTGGTGCTCGAACTGCCGACCCTTTGGCCAGCAGCCGGGGTCTTAACCACTGCGCGACCAGGGCTCCTATAATCAGACACTGGAGCAGAATTAACAACACTATTTTTTTCCATTGACAACAGACAGGCAGTTTGTTCTGACTATTGCTGAATAATATAGCCCCTCCAGTGAGGGGGAGATGGACAGGGTCCCTCAAAACAGAATTTGACTTTGGCGGTTCTAGCAGAGACACAGGAAGAAGGACTTAATGGTACCAAACCTGAAGAAGGACTTAATGGTACCAAACCCGAACCAGGAACTGAAGCTGTATAAGACATCGTTCCAAGAAGAAAAAAGAACAGAAAGAAAATTTCTCACTGAGTCTACAATTCTGAACAGATTCACGGGAGATCCACTGTGTAGACTCAGTGAGAAATTTTCTTTTTGTTCTTTTTTTCTTCTTGGAACGATGTCTTATACAGCTTCAGTTCCTGGTTCAGGTTTGGTACCATTAAGTCCTTCTTCCTCTGTCTCTGCTAAAATCTGCTAGAACCGCCAAAGTCAAATTCTAGAATCTCTTCAGAGTTGAAGGTTCAAAATAACTGAATGACACCTAAAATTAGAGCCCCTTGAAGTTGAATCCATTTGAATAATTAGGGGTTTTTTTTTTTCCTCCAAAGAGTTCCTCATCTCAATAATTTCTATTCCACAAAATTTCTCTCCATTATTCCAAACTTGGTATCTGTAGATTAAGAATCTACCTTCTCAAATTTATGTGGCCCATTTTGGGGCTGGGCTGGGTATGCTCAGTGGGCCAGATTCAAAGTAACTGGCAGACTCCTCCCCATCCACTGGCGCTTGAACCAATACCAGGTCAATGCCCCAATCCTTCCCGCACTCTGCCTTGACAGCGCTAAGCCCATCTCCCTCCGACGAAAGTGAAAAGGCGCCTGCGCAAACTCCTAGTCCATTCCCCTCGCCAGGAGCCCCACCTCTCACAAGATAGTAATGCGCAGGCGCTGCGCCCTCCTTGCGTTTGGTTAGGGCTCTGAGAAATCTACTGTCCAGTGAAATCTAGAAGTGGTAGAATTCATTCCCCTCCTTTCTTCAGAGGTAGAGGCGCCACCTTCTTCTACTAGGGGGCTAGAAGAGAAACCCAAACGTCGCCCTTTCAGAGAGCGAGGCCCCTTGCTCTCTTGTAACACTGTCTCCCTGTCTTCATCTCATTATAACATCATGCTGCCGCCAGCTTTTGCCCAAAGGGTATATATATAGTCAGTTGGCTCCCCAGAAGCCACACCAGTTTGTTGGCTGCCTCTTTAAGCAGCTGGACCTACGGGCCCTCCACTGGGCACAGCAGTAGCCGGGTGCCTTGCCCTCCCGCCTTCGCCCTTCACACCCACCCACGTTGGGTGCTTACCTCGGGGGTGGTGCGGTCACGGGAGGGATCAGAAGATCCTAGATCCGGCCAGTGCTGGGTCAGGCGGATTCAGCGAGATTTTTCGTGGGTCTCCACTGCCGCCTCAGACAATGAAATCAGCGTGTCCGATCATCAATTCTCATCATGATCGTGACGTCACAAAAGACAGCGGCCAATGGGAGCCCGAGATCAGCTCCGGACAGTCCCTGGCCTCTGCCCAGAACCCAAGAGTGGGGAGGGGGAACAGAGATGGCTGCTTGCAGTGGGGCTGCCTACTCCCTGTACAGATCAGCTGAATCTATGGCCAGGCATCTCTGAAGCGCTCCCCCCTCCCCAGTAGCTCTGAATGTCCAGCATCTCTGTGAGTCCAAACCAAACCAAACCCGTTGCCGTCCAGTTGATTCCGACTCATAGCGACTCTAGGACACAGTAGAACTGCCCCATAGGCTTTCCAAGGCTGTAATCTTTATGGAAGCAGCCTGCCACATCTTTCTCACGTTGAGGGGCTGTTGGTTTTGAACTGCCGACCTTTCAGTTACCATCGAAGCGCTTAACCCCTGCCACCAGGGCTTCCTTCACTGTTACCACAGTAGCTATATACTAACCGCTTGAGCGGTGCTGCCTGGTCTTCCAGCAGAATTGTCGCATACTACCAAGATCAAGTGACTGCATTAAAAAATAACAATACTCTTTTGTGGTCGGTGTTCAACTTGACAGAGATATATTCAGTGCTATCAAAATCAAGAAGGCACCTTTTCTTTAGCCTTTGAAATTTGTTAGTAAGAGCGAGTGTACTGTTATATGTGATTGGCTGACTCTAGCGACTGAGACAAGCAATTAAAATCCCTTGCGCCTAACTTCAATTCCTCTTCTGCCAGAAGTTACTTGAGTGATCATCATTATACCATTACAGAAAGCAACCTTAAGCAACATGTTGTATCAGTCAACACGAACTAGATACACTTTTCTGGATGCCAAGAGAGATGTATAATTCATTGGTTCTCCAATATTATAGAACTTAAATATTATTGGGGAGAAAAGATCAGTACACATGAAACTTTCACAACAACGAAATAAAGTACGTGATCATGTGCTCATCATGAACGACAGACAAGAGCTACATAGAATGATGAAGGGAGACATCAGTGAGGTGGGAATAGTCGAAGAAGTATTATACATTGTAACTGAATCTTGAATGGTGGATAGGACTGAAGGTGCTGTTTTAAAGAGGAAGGACTAGGCAAAGATAGGAAAGTAGAAATATGTGTTATAAACATATGAGAAAGTCCCTCATGAAATCAGCCTGACGAATAGAATGTTTACGTTGAGGACTAATGAAAGATAGGATAGACTAATTGTAACAGCTTTTGAAAACAGGCATAGAACTTTGACTTGACTGTTGTTGTTAGGTGCCAAGAAACGATTTTGACTCATAGGGAACCCCTGAGTAGAACTGCCCCATAGGGTTTTGTAGTCTGTATTCTTTATGGGAGCAGATTGCCAGGTGTTTCTCCTGTGAAGCCTCTGGGTAGGTTCAAACCACCAGCCTTTCAGTTAGCAGCCCAGCACTTAACCATTGAGCACCAACCAACAAACCCATTGATATTGAGTTACTTCCAACTCATAGTGACCCAGAGCTTCTTAGAAGCCATCAAAGACCCTGGAGGGGGAACCTCAACCCTCTCCAGTCAATGATCTACACAGCAGCTTGTGTGATTTCTTAAAACAAAAGTCAAATCTTGTCCAGCTCCAGACCGTCTAACGGCTTCCGTTCACACATAGCATAAAATGCAAATTTCTTTTTTTATTGTACTTTAGATGGTTTACAGAACAAACTAGCTTCTCATTAAATAGTTGGTGCACAAATTGCTTTATGACGTTGGTTAACAACCCCATGACATGTCAACACTCTCCCTTTTCAACCTTGGGTTCCCTATTGCCAGCTTTCCTGTTCCCTCCTGACTTCTAGTCCTTGCCCCAGGGCTGACGTGCCCCTTTAGTATCCCTTTGTTTTATGATGGGCCTGCCTAATCTTTGTCTGAAGGGTGAACCTTGGGAGTGACTTTATTACTGAGCTAAAAGGGTATCCAGGGGCTATACTCTCAGGGTTACTCCAGCCTCTGTCAGGCCAGTAAGTCTGGTCTTTTTTCATGAGTTAGAATTTTGTTCTACATTTTTTTTCCAGCTCTGTCCAGAGCCATCTATTGTGATTCCTGTCAGAGCAGTCAGTGGTGGTAGATGGGCACCATCTAGTTGTACTGGACTCAAGCTGGCGGAGGCAATGGTAGATTGGTCCATTATTCCTTTAGACTAATCTTTTCCTTGTATCTTTAGTTTTCTTCATTCTCCCTTGTTTCTGAAGGGGTGAGACCAGTGTAGTATCTTAGATAGCTGCTCACGGGATTTTAAGACCCCAGACACTACTCACTGAAGTAGAATGTAGAACATTTTCTTTACGAACTATGTTATGCAAATTGAGCTAGATGTTCCCCCAAGACCATGGTCCCCACAGCCCTCAGCCCAGCAATTCAGTCTCTCAGAGAATTTGGATGTGTCTATGGAGCTTCCACGGCCTTGCCTTCTACAAGTTGTGCTGGCTTCCCCAGTATTGTGTACTGTCTTACCCTTCACCAAAGTTACCACTTATCTATTGTCTATTGAGTGTTTTTCCATCTCCATCCCTCCCCTCCCTTGTAACCATCAAAGATTGTCTCTTTTTGTGTGTAAACCTTTTCATGAGTTTTTACAGTAGTTGTCTCATACAATATTTCTCCTTTTGTGATTGACTTATTTCAGTCAGCATAAGGCCGTCCAGATTCATCCATGTTATGAGATGCTTCGCAGATTCATCATTGTTATTGTTAAAATGCAAATTTCTTTTCACAGTCTTAAGGCCCTAAATGATTTGTTTGGCCTTTGCCAATTTTTTGACCTCATTTTCTGCACTCTACCACTAACTCATCTTCCAATCACACTGGCCTTCTCTTCATTTTAAAAACACGTCAAGCTTATGTCCATATCAGGTCCCTTGCACTGTTGTTCCCTGTGAGCTCTGTATGACTGACTCCCTCACTTCATTCAAATCTCTGATTAAATGTAATCTCTTCAAAGAGGCATTCCTTATTTAAAATTGAAATCTTCTCAACACTCCCTATACCCACTTTCCTTATTTTACTTTTATTCACAGCACTTACTATTATTTAACATACTCTATATTTATATTTTTTACATAGTTACTGCAAATGTAAGCTCTACAAGGGTAGTTTTTTGTCTGTTTTGTTTATTACTGTATCACTAGCATCTAGAAGAGTCCAGAATGGACAGAAAGTAGATAAATCAATAAGTACTTGTCAAATGAATGAAAGAAATTTTTCAAGTGATTAGTCAGTCAGTAATTTGCAGTTTTAATCAGATTGGAGATAGGCTCAAATGAGAGACATAGCTGTAGTGATAATCCAAGTTAATGATGACTTAGGCCTACATCAAGGTGCTTCCAGCAGAAATGAAGAGAAATGGTTGAATCAGAGATTTTTCAAAGAAGGAATGATAAGGGTGAAAATGGAGGACTCAGAGATGAGCTATGACTGATTAATACATTTGATAAACACCTACCATGTACCTGGAAGTGACATTAATATGAGAGGAACAAAATGGCAATGTGTCTATCCTTGAAGAAATTATAGTCCAATTGACAAGGAAAGAGATATATGATACCAGAGTACTAAAGAAGGCAGTTAAATTAAATTTACCTAGTTTCTCATTCCTTTTTTCCCCTCACACTCCAAGTTCAAAAAAAAAAAAAGTTCAAGCCATTAGTAAATCCAGTAGGCTATACCTTCAAAATATGCCCCAAGTCTGAGCGCTTCTTACCTTCTCCATCACTACTACACTAGTTAAGGTCAGTATCACCTCTAGCTTTACTGCAAAAGAATCTCATACGGTTTCCCATTTTCCGCTCTTGTCCTTATCCAATACTTTCTTTTAACATTAGTCAGAAAATTCTCTATAAACTATGAGTCAGATCTTATCACTCACATCACATAAAGCCCTCCACATGCTTCCCATTGCATTAACCATAAAGCCCTAAATCTTTGCTATGGCTTATTTCCCACCACTTTTTCTGCCCTGGCTCAGTATGCTATAGCTACAAAGTCCTTTTTTTTTCTTTCTGTAAATTCTGTTCCCATTTCAGAGCCTTAAAAAAAATCCCCCTTGCTATGCCTTCTTCTTGGAAAGCTCATGGCCTGAATATCCACATAACACATTCTTCACATCACTCATGATCTCTGTTCAAATATTACCTTCTCGGATGGGCATTCATGGACCAATCTCCTTAAAACAGCACCCACAAATCACTCTCTCAAGGGAATACTGCATGGTTTAAAATCATGAAAGGTGTGCATCAAGGTTGTATCCTGTCATTATGCTTAAAATAATCCTAGAAGCTGGACTAGATGAAGAAGAATGCGGCATCAGAGTTGGAGAAAGACTTATCAACAACCTGTGATATGCAGATGACACAACCTTGCTTGCTGAAAGCGAAGAGGACTTGAAGCACTTACTAATGAAAATCAAAGACTATAACCTTCAATACGGATTACACCTCAACATAAACGAAACAAAAATTCTCACAACTGGACCAATAAGCAACATCCTGATAAACGGAGAAAACACTGAAGTTGTCAAGCATTTCATTTTGCTTGGATCCACAATCAATGCCCACAGAAGCAGCAATCAAGAAATCAAACAACACATTGCATTGGGCAAATCTGCTTCAAAAGACCTCTTTAAAGTGTTAAAGAGCAAAGATGTCATCTTGAGGACTAAGGTGTGCCTGAACAAAGCCATGATGTTCTCAATCACCTCATATGCATGCAAAAGCTGAACAATGAGTAAAGAAGGCTGCAGAAAAAATAATGCATTTGAATTATGGTGTTGGTGAAGAATATTGAATATACCATGGACTGCCAGAAGAATGAACAAATCTGTCTTGGAAGAAGTATAGCCAGAATGCTCCTTAGAAGGGAGGATGGCAAGACTTCATCTCAACTGCTTTGGACATGTTATCAGGAGGGAACAGTCCCTGGAGAAGGACAATATGCTTGGTAAAGTATTTGTTATTGTTGTTGTTAGGTGCCCTTGAGTCGGTTCCAACTCATAGCAACCCTATGCACAACAGAATGAAACACTGCCCGGTCCTGCGCCATCCTTAAATCGTTGTTATGCTCGAGCTCATTGTTGCACCCACTGAGTCAATCCACCTCGGTGAGGGTCTTCCTCTTTTCCTCTGACCCTGCACTCTGCCAAGCATGATGTCCTTCTCCAGGGACTGATCCCTCCTGACAACATGTCCAAAGGAAGTAAGCCGCAGTCTCGCCATCCTTGCCTCTAAGGAGCATTCTGGTTGTACTTCTTCCAAGATAGATTTGTTTGTTCTTTTGGCAGACCATGGTATATTCAATATTCTTTGCCAACACTACAATTCAAAAGCGTCAACTCTTCTTCGGTCTTCCTTATTCATTGTCCAGCTTTCACATGCATATGATGCGATTGAAATACCATGGCTTGGGTCAGGTGCACCTTAGTCTTCAGGGTGACATCTTTGCTCTTCAACACTTTGAAGAGGTCCTTTGCAGCAGATTTACCCAATGCAATGCGTCTTTTGATTTCTTGACTGCTGCTTCCATGGCTGTTGATTGTGGATCCAAGTAAAACGAAATCCTTGACAACTTCAATCTTTTCTCTGTTTATCATGATGTTGCTCATTGGTCCAGTTCTGAGGATTTTTGTTTTTTTTTTTATGTTGAGGTGTAATCCATGCTGAAGGCTGTGGTCTTTGATCTTCATTAGTAAGTGCTTCAAGTTCTCTTCACTTTCAGCAAGCAAGGTTGTGTCATCTGCATAACACAAGTTGCTAATGAGTCTTCCTCCAATCCTGATGCCCCGTTCTTCTTCATATAGTCCAGCTTTTCGGATTATTTTCTCAGCATATAGATTAAATAGGTATGGTGAAAGAATACAACCCTGACACACACCTTTTCTGACTTTAAACCAATCAGTATCCCCTTGTTCTGTCCGAACAATTGACTTTTGATCTATGTAAAGGTTCCTCATGAGCACAATTAAGTGTTCTGGAATTCCCATTCTGCACAGTGTTATCCATAGTTTGTTATGATCCACACAGTCGAATGCATTTGCGTAGTCAATAAAATACAGGTAAACATCCTTCTAGCATCCTCTGCTTTCAGCCAGGATCCATCTGACATCAGCCATGATACCCCTGGTTCCACGTCCTATTCTGAAACCGGCCTGAATTTCTGGCAATTCCCTGTCGATATACTGCTGCTGCTGTTTTTCAATGATCTTCAGCAAAGTTTTGCTTGCTTGTGATATTAATGTCTGTCAGTTTATCGTACTGTGGGGGCTTGTGTGTTGCTGTGATGCTGGAAGCTATGCCACCAGTATTCAGATATGAACAGGGTCACCCATGGAGGACAGGTTTCAGCTGAGCTTTCAGACTAAAACAGACTAGGAAGAAATACCTGGCAGTCTACTTCTGAAAAGCATTAGCCGATGAAAACCTTATGAATAGCAGCGGAACATTGTCTGATATAGTGCTGGAAGATGAGCCCCCCAGGTTGGAACGCACTCAAAAGATGACTAGGGAAGAGCTGCCTCCTCAAAATAGAGCCAACATTAATGACATGGATGGAGTAAAGCTTTTGGGACCTTAATTTGCTGATGTGGCATGACTCAAATGAAAAGAAACACCTACAAACATCCATTAATATTCAGAACCTGGAATGTACAAAGTATGAATCTAGGAAAATTGGAAATCATCAAAAATGAAATGGAATGCATAAATACCTACATCCTAGGCGTTAGTGAGCTGAAATGGGCTTGTACTGGCCATTCTGAATTGGGCAATCATATAGTCTACTATTCTCGGAATGACAACTCAAAAAGGAATGGTGTTGCATTCATTGTCAAAAAGAACGTTTCAAGATCTATCCTGAAGTACAATGCTGTCAGTGATAAGATAATATCCATACGCCCACAAAGAAGACCAGTTAATACGAATATTATTCAAATTTACACACCAACCACTAGGGCCAAAGATGAAGAAATGGAAGATCTTTATCAGCTGCTGCAGTCTGAAATTGACCGAACATGCAATCAAGATGTGTTGATAATTACTGGTGAATGGGATGCAAAAGTTGGAAACAAAGAAGAAGGATGAGTAGTTGGAAAATATGACCTTGGTGATAGAAACAATGCCGGAGATCGAAAGACAGAATTTTGCAAGACCAACGACTTCTTCATTGCAAATACCTTCTTTCACCAACATAAACAGCAACTGCACACATGGACCTCACCAGATGGAACACACAGAAATCAAATTGACTACATCTGTGGAAAGTGACGATAAAAAGCTCAATATCATCAGTCAGAACAAGGCCAGGGGCCAACTGTGGAACAGACCATCAATTGCTCATATGCAAGTTCAAGCTGAAACTGAAGAAAATCAGGGCAAGTCCACGAGAGCCAAAATATGACCTTGAGTATATCCCACCTGAATTTATAGACCACCTGAAGAATAGATTTGATGCATCGAGCACTAGTGACCACAGATGAGGGAGTTGTGGAATGACATCAAGGACATCATCCATGAAGAAAGTAAGAGGTCACTGAAAAGACAGGAAAGAAAGAAAAGACCAAGATGGATGTCAGAGGAGACTCTGAAACTTGCTCTTGAGCATCGAGCAGCTAAAGCAAAAGGAAGAATTGATGAAGTAAAAGAACTGAACAGAAGATTTCAAAGGGCCTCTCGAGAAGACAAATTAAAGTATTATAATGACATGTGCAAAGAACTGGAGATGGAAAACCAAAAGGGAAGAACATGCTCAGCACTTCTCAAGCTGAAAGAACTGAAGAAAAAAATTCCAACCTCAAGTTGCAATAGTGAAGGATTCCATGGGGAAAATATTAAACGAAGCAGGAAGCATCAAAAGAAGATGGCAGGAATACACAGAGTCATTATACCAAAAAGAATTAGTCGATGTTCAACCATTTCAAGAGGTGGCATATGATCAGGAACCAATGGTACTGAAGGAAGAAGTCCAAGCTGCTCTGAAGGCACTGGCGAAAAACAAGGCTCCAGGAATTGATGGAATATCAATTGAGATGTTTCAACAAACAGATGTAGCGCTGGAGGTGCTCACTCATCTATGCCAAGAAATAGGGAAGACAGCTTCCTGGCCAACTGACTGGGAGAGATCCATATATATGCCTATTCCCAAGAAAGGTGATCCAACCCAATGTGGTAAAGTATAGGCTTAGGAAAAAAGAGGAAGACCCTGGACGAGATGAATTGCCACGGTGGCTGAAACAATGGTCTCAAACATAGCAACGATTATGAGGACGGTACAGGACTGGACAGTGTTTCCTTCTGTTGTGCATAGGGGTTACTATGAGTAGGAACTGAATGGTCAGAGCCTTTCTATGTTTTATTTTCTGCATAAAACTATGGGAAATCATATTTTTTGCTTGCTTACTTGTTTATTTTACTGTCCCACAAGAATAAAAGGTCCAAGGCGGTAAAAACCTTGTAGCTCTTAGCTGTTATTATATTCTCAGTACCTAGAACTATACCAGGAATTTAGTAGGCACTCAAGGAACCTTTGTTGAATAAACGAATGCAGTAAAGCATATATTGGATGGTGCAGGTTAGAGTAATATGAATTCAGAGATAAGAGAGGTATCTCTAATAATATGCCTTCAGTAGCTGTACTTTTCCTGTTCCAAACATACTTATTAAATTTGTGCATGAGGAAATCTGGGAGGAATATTTAAAATTTGAATGTTAACCAAGATCCCAAAGATCTTAAAAGACTCAACATACAAATGCAAAAAGATGAAGTCTGACGGGGCTCAACAAGTCTTGCTTTTAGATTTACCAAAATTAGCTGCACAAGTACAGGATGGGGAATCGATACCCAAGTTGGGAAAAGTTTATTTAAAATATTAAAAATTCAGTATGAGCTGGTATAACATAACTCCTAAGCAAGATAATTCAGACTTAAACTACATTAATATCTCATTTTCATTAACCAGAGGTTCAATGCTTTGTGTATTGTTGAGGCTCTTCTCGTTCTCTTTTCGACTGTCCACCTTTTAAACATTTGGTAGCTTATTGACATCTCTATTCAAGGTCGTGCACCAGATATTGATGAAAAAATGGAATTAACTGTTGTCCTTGTAAATGCTCTAAGATGTCAAGCATGAAGGAGATTCTTTTAAAACTAAAATGCAATGTTACATTGACAGGTTCTGAATATATTTTGGCCATCCATGACAACAAAATAAAGAAGTAAATAACAAATTGTATGATTTCTTATAGTGATGTGAGAGAGATAAAGTATAATTATCCGTACTTTTATTATTTTAATTACAGAGATTCCATTTGAAAGAACTTCTTCACCTTACTGTGGGCCAGGTCAAAGTAAAACCAAGAGAATGGATATACTCTGGCACAAATCCCTGGTGGAAGACTCCTCTGAATCATTAGCATACCATCCCCTGCTTTAATGATTGAGTAAATATCCTCTTCAAAATATTAAATTTCTATTTTACTTATTTAGGTACCTCATATTCCAGACAACATATCACTGAAACTTGTTCTAGCACATTTCTATAATGAAACTGAATTCTGAGGATGCATTTTTTGTGGAAGGATTTTTTGTTTATTTGGTGAAGCTATACATGGCAAAACATACATAAATTCAATAATTTTTACATGTTCAATTCAGTGACACTAGTTACCTTCCTCAGGTTGCATCGCTTTTCTCAATATCTTTTTCTGAGTTGTTTCAACATCAACACAAACTCACTGCCCCCAAGCTTCTCATCTAACATTTTGAATTGCTGGTATCAGTTTGATCTCATATAGGTAATTTGTTAAAAGAACACAATGCTCAAGGTAGACATTCTTTTCTAATTAAGGTAAAATATTGTTTGGTTTAGAGATTTCAGTGGATAGTTTTTGTTTAAGGCTTAACTATTTCCCCAGGGCAATAGTTTCAAGGGATCATTCAGCCACCATGGCTCCAGAAAGCCTGGGTTCCATGGGAATTTGAAATTCTGTTCCAAATTTCCCCCTTTTTGATCAGGATTCTTCTATAGAATGTTTGATCAAATTGTTCAGTGATGGTAGCTGGGCACCATCCAGTTCTGTCTCCTGGCAGAGGAGGCAGTTGTTCATGGAAGCGACTGGACATATATTCCAGTTCCTCCTCCAATTTCTGATTCTCTTTCTTCCTTTGCTGCTCCGGGTGAATGAATGGAGACCAACTGTTGTATCTTGGATGCCCACTCACCAGCTTTTAAGACCCAAGAAACTACACAGAAAACAATGTGGTAGAACAGAAACACTAGAATCAATTTTAGACCGATTGATTGGAATGGCCCATGAAATCATGACCCAAAATCTCTGAACCAAGAAAACAAATCTCATATCTCTTGAGGTGTTTGGATGTACATACGCAGTATCAGCAGCCGCCTTTGTTTTTTGTAAAAATATATATAAAACAAGATTTTCCTCTTCAACCTTTTTCAAGTGTATAGCTCAGTGCATTAATAATGTTGTGCAACCATTTCCCTTAATCAATGCTAAATTTCCCTTCACCATAAACAGAAACGCTACTTTTCAAATAATGGCTTTCCCTCTCCCTTTCCTTCCGCAAGCCCTCCCCGGTAAGCACTGATAAACTTTGGTCTTTATATATTTGCCTATTGTTGTCATTTCATTTAAGTGAGATCTTATGATATTTTTCCTTCTGTGGTTGACTTATTTTGCTCAGCATAATGTTTTCAAGGTTCATTCATGTTGTAGCATATATCAGAACTTCATTGCTCTTTATGGCCAAATAATATTCTATAATGCATATATACCACATTTTGTTTATCCATTCATCCATTGATGGACAATTGGATTGTTTCCATCTTTTGGCTATTGTGAATAGTGCTACAATGAACGCTGGTGTACAT
This sequence comes from Elephas maximus indicus, assembly GCF_024166365.1. Lineage (NCBI taxonomy): Eukaryota > Metazoa > Chordata > Mammalia > Proboscidea > Elephantidae > Elephas > Elephas maximus. Next base: position 81,331,655 of record NC_064846.1, on the reverse strand, counting down.
ATATCCGTCCTCAGCACTGTTTTAAAGTCCCTTGGGTATATACCTAGAAGTAGAATTGCTGTGTCATGTAAGTTTAGTTTTTTGAGGAACTGCCACACTGTTTTCCATAATGTCTGTTTCATTTTGCATTCCCACCAGGAATGGATAAGGGTTACAATTTCCCCACATTCTCAACAACATTTGTTATTTTCTTTTTTTTCCCCCCAATCTTAGCCATCTTACTGGGAATGAGGAGGCAACTTCATCATGGTTTTGATTTGCATTTCTCTGATGGATAAAGAGGTTGAGCATCTTATCATGTGTTGGCCATTTGAATGTATTTCTTGGTGAAATGTCTACCCAAATCCTTTGCCTATTTTTTGATAGAGTTATTTTGTTTTTGTTCTGAAGTTGTAGAAGTCGTATAGATTTTGGATATTAGATTCTTATTGGATATATGTTTCCCAATGAGTTCTCCCAGTCTGTAAGTTTTCTTTTTACTCTTTTGATAAAGTCTTTTGATGAACATAAGTATTTAATTTTTATGAGGTGCCAGTTATCACTGTGGTTCTTGAGAAGTGATGTGTTACAAATACTTCTGTTTCTACCAAAACTAAGCAATGATTTTCAGTATCTGCTACCTGGACCAACAGCATGAGCGTCACCTGGGAACTTGTTAGAAATGCAAATTCTTAGGCCTTCCCTACAGAATCAGAAGCTCTGAGGGTGAGACTTAGAAGTCTGTGTTTTAGCAAGCTCTCTCGGGAAATATGACGGAAGATAAAGGTTGAGAACCACTGTATTAAGATGTCAGTATAAGGGGGAATAATGGAGGCAACTTTGATAATCAGAGTAGAGGGTCAGCGAAGAAGTGCAAGATCCTCAAAGAGATGGATTGACACAGTGGCTGCAGCAATGGGCTCAAGCATGACAACGATTATGAGGATGGTGCAACACCGGGCAATGTTTCGTTCTGTTGTACAAAGGGTCGCTATGAGTCAGAACTGACTCAATGCACCTAACAACAACTGCGACACTCTGATAATCAAAAGGTGCCAGGCTTCTCTCATTCCCCAAATATTTTCTTTCAGTTCCTCTTCTGTGCCAACCACATAGATTTTAGTAAAATGTTTTTCTGTTCTTTTTTTAAAATTTTTATTCTGCTTTAAGTGAAAATTTACAAATCATATCAGTCTCTCATACAAAAATTTATATATACCTTGCTATATACTCCTAGTTGCTCTCCCCCTAATGAGAGAGCACACTCCTTCCCTCCACTCTCTATTTTCGTGTCCATTCAGCCAGCTTCTGACCCCCTCTGCCCTCTCATCTCCCCTCCAGACAGGAGATGCCTGCATAGTCTCATGTGTCTACTTGATCCAAGAAGCTCACTCTTCACCAATATGATTTTCTTCCCCACAGTCCAGTCCAATCCCTGTCTAAAGAGTTGGCTTTGGGAATGGTTCCAGACTTGGGCTAACAGAAGGTCTGGGGACCATGACCTCTGGGGTCCTTCTAGTCTCCATCAGACCATTAAGTCTGGTCTTTTTATGAGAATTTGAGGTCTGTAGCCCACTGCTCTCCTGCTCCCTCAGGGGTTCTCTGTTGTGTTCCCTGTCAGGGCAGTCATCGGTGGTAGCCGGGCACCATCTAGTCTTCTGGTCTCAGGCTGATGTAGTCTATATTTTATGCGGTCCTTTCTGTCTCTCGTGCTCATAATTACCTTGTGTCTCTGGTGTTCTTCATTCTCCTTTACTCCAGGTGGGTTGGGACCAATTTATACATCTTAGATGGCCGCTTGCTAGCTTTTAATACCCCAGATGCCACTCTCTAAAGTGGGTTGCAGAATGTTGTCTTAATAGATTTTATTATGCTAATTGACTTAGATGTCCCCTGAAACCATGGTCCCCAAACCCCCGCTACTGCTACTCTGGCCTTCAAAGCATTCAGTTTATTCAGAAAACTTCTTTGCTTTTGGTTTAGTTCAGTTGTGGTGACCTCGCCTGTATTGTGTTTTGTCCTTTCCTTCACCTAAAATAGTTCTTATCTACTATCTAATTCTTGAAAACCCCTATCCCTCCCTCCCTCCCCATTCTCATAACCATCAAAGAATATATTCTTCCCTGTTTAAACTATTGCTGGAGTTCTTATAATAGTGGTCTCATGCAATATTTGTCCTTTTGCAACAGACTAATTTCAGTCAGTATAATGCCTTCCAGATTCCTCTGGCATGTTATGAAATGTTTCACAAATTCATCAGTGTTCTTTATCCATGCATAGTATTCCATTGTGTGAACATACCATAATTTATTTATCCATTCATCCATTGATGGGCACCTTGGTTGCTTCCATCTTTTTGCTATTGCAAACAGAGCTACAATAAACTTGGGTGTGCATATGTCTGCTTGTGTAAAGGCTCTTACTTCTCTAGGATATATTCTAAGGAGTGGGATTGCTGAATCCTATGGTAGTTTTATTTCTAGCTTTTTGAGGAAGCACCAAATCTATTTCCAAAGTGGTTGTACCATTTGACATTCCCATCAGCAGTGTCTAAGGGTTCCAGTCGCACCACAACCTCTCCAATGTTTATCGAGTTTTTTGGATTAATGCCAGCCTTGTTGTAGTGAGATGGAATCTCATTGTAGTTTTGATTAGACATTCTCTAATGCTTAATGGTTGTGAGCATTTTCTCATGTATCTGTTAGCTACCTGAATGTCTTCTTTAGTGAAGTGCCTGCCCATATCTTTTACCCATTTTTTAATTGAGTTATTTGTCTTTTTGTAGTTGAGTTTTTGCAGTATCATGTAGATTTTAGAGATCAGACGCTGATCACAAATGTCATAGCTAAAAACTTTTTCCCAGTTTGTAGATATTCTTTTTACTCTTTTGGAGAAGTCTTTGGATGAGTATAGGTGTTTGATTTTTAGGAGCTCCCAGTTATCTAGTTTCTCTTCGTCATTTTTGGTAATGTTTTGTATTCTGTTTATGCCATGTATTAGGGCTTCTAACATTGTCCCTATATTTTCCTCCATAATCTTTATCATTTTAGATTTTATATTTAGGTGTTTGATCCATTTTGAGTTAGTTTTTGTGCATAGTGTGAGGTATGGGTGTTTCATTTTTTTTGTAGATAAATATCCAGTTATGGCAGCACCATTTGTTAAAGCGACTGTCTTGTCCCCATTTAACTGACTTTGGTCCTTTGTCAAATATCAGCTGTTTATATGTGGATGGATTTATGTCTGGATTCTCAGTTGTGTTCCATTGGTCTATATATCTGTTGTTGTACCAGTACCAGGCTCTTTTGACTACTGTGGCAGTATGATATGTTCTAAAATCAGGTAGTGTGAGGCCTCCCACTTTGTTCTTCTTTTTCAGTAATGCTTTGTTGATCCGAGGCCTCTATCCCTTCCATATGAAGTTGGTGATTTGTTTCTCCACCTCATTAAAAAAACGTCTTGGAATTTGGATCAGAATTGCATTGTATCTATAGATCGCTTTTGGTAGAATAGATATTTTTACAATGTTGAGCCTTCCTATCCATGAGGAAGGTATATTTGTCCACTCACGTAGGTCTCTTTTGGTTTCTTGAAGTAGTGTCTTGTAGTTTTCTTTGTATAGGTCTTTTATGCCTCTGGTTACATTTGTTCCAAAGTATTTTATCTTCTTGGGAGCTACTATAAAGGGTTTGATTTGGTGATTTCCTCTTCGATGTTCTCCTTGCCAGTGCAGAGGAATCCAACTGATTTTTGTAGGTTTATCTTGTATCTTGATGCTCTGCTGAACTCTCCTATTAGTTTCACTAGTTTTCTTGAGGATTCTTTAGGATTTTCTGTGTATAAGATCATGTCATCTGCAAACAGATAGTTTTACTTCTTCCTTACCAGTCTGGATGCCTTTTATTTCTTTATCTATCCTAATTGCTCTGGCTAGGACCTCCAGCACAATGTTGAATAAGAGTGATGGTAAAGGGTGCCTTGTCTGGTTCCTATTCTCAAGGGAAATGCTTTCAGTCTCTTCGTTTAGGATATTGTTGACTGTTGGTTTTGTATAAATGCCCTTCATACAATTTAGGAATTTTCCTTCTATTCCTATTGTGCCGAGAGTTTTTATCATGAATGGATGTTGGACTTTGTCAAATGCCTTTTCTGCATCAATTGATAAGATCTTGTTGTTCTTGCTTTTGTTTTATTTATGTGGTGGATTACTTTGATTGCTTTTCTAATGTTGAACCATCCCTGCATACCCGGTATGAATCCCACTTGGTGGTGGTGAATTATTTTCTTTGATATGTTGTTGAATTCTATCAGTTGAGGATTTTTGCGTCTAAGTTCATGAGGGATATTGGTCTGTAATTTTCTTTTTTTGTGAAGTCTTTACATGGTTTTGGTATCAGTGTTATGCTGGCTTCATAGAATGAGTTTGGGAGTATTCCGTCCTTTTCTATGCTCTGAAATGCCTTTAGTAGTAGTGGTGTTAACTCTTCTCTGAAAATTTGGTAGAATTCTCCAGTGAAGCCATAATGGCTAGGGCTTTTCTTAGTTGGGAGTTTTTTTTTTTTTTTTTTTAATTAGTTTTCAATCTCTTCTTTTGTTATGGGTTTATTTAGTTGTTCTGCCTCTGTTTGTGTTAGTTTGGGTAGGTAGTGTGTTTCTAGAAATTTGTCCGTTTCCTCTAGGTTTTCAAATTTGTTGGAGTACAATTTTTCATAGTACTGTGTTATAATTCTTTTAACTTCAGTTGGGTCTTTTGTGATATCACGCATCTCATTTCTTATTCGAGTTATTTGCTTCATCTCCTGGTTTTGTTTTGTCAGTCTGGCCAATGGTTTATTGATTTTGTTAATCATTTCAAAGCAGCTTTTGGTCTTGTTAACTCTTTCAATTGTTCTTCTGTTCTCCATTTCATTTAATTCTGCTCTAATTTTTATTATTTGCTTTCTTCTGGTGCCTGATGGTTTCTTTTGTTTCTTTCTATTTGTTCAAGTTGTAGAGATCATTTTTTTATTTTGGCCCTTTCTTCTTTTTGGGTGTGTTCTTTTATTGATATCAATTGACCTCTGAGCACTGCTTTTGCTGTGTCCCAATTGTTCTGATAGGAAGTGTTTTCTTCCTCGTTGGATTCTGTGAGTTTCTTTATTATGTCCTTAATTTATTCTATAATCCAATCATTTTTCAGCAAAGTGTTGTTCAGCTTCTGTACGTTTGATATCTTTTCCCTGATTTTTTCTGTTATTGACTTCTAGTTTTATGGCTTTATGGTCAAAGAAGATGCTTTGCAATATTTCGATGATTTGGATTCTGTTAAGGCTTGCTTTATGGCCTAATATGTGGTCTATTCTAGAGAATGTTCCATGTGCATTGGAAAAGAAAGAATACTTGGATGCTGTTGGGTAGAATGTTCTGTATACGACTATGAGGTCAAGGTGGTTAATTGTGGCTTTTAGGTCTTCCCTGTCTTTACAGAGCTTCTTGCTGGATGTTCTGTCTACTGAAAGTGGTGTGTTGAAGTCTCTTACTATATTGTGGAGCTGTCTATCTCACTTTTCAATGCTGTTAGAGTTTGTTTTATGTATCTCGAAACCCTGTCCTTGAGCACAAAAATATTTAATATGGTAATATCCTCCTGGTATATTGATCCTTTAATCATTATATAATGTCCTTCCTTATCCTTTGTGGTACATTTAAGTTTGAAGTGTTTTGTCAGATATTCGTACAGCCACTCCTGTTCTTTTTTTTGATTGTTGTTTGCTTTTAGTTTTAGTTTATTTGTGTCTTTAAGTCTAAGGTGTATCTCTTGTAAGCAGGCAGCATATAGCTGGGTAATTTTTTTAATCCATTCTGCAAGTCTCTGTCTCTTTATTGGTGCATTTAGTCTATCTACATTCAGAGTAATTATGGATAGGTAAAAATTACCTGGGAATCTTTTACACAGTGTGTGTTTCTAGGAACCCTACCTGCCCGCATCCACCCCTTATACTTTGAGTATATGTGGGAGACACCTTTATGTTGAAAAGCTCCCCCAAGTGATTCTGATATACCCTCAAGTTAAGAACCGTTGAGCCGACACCACAGGCTCCCCTCTCCTGGGTGCAGAATTTGCCTTCAGGGATGTTGGGTTGTATTCCGTTTTCTCCAACAGTTTGGGAAGGGACAGCAAGGAGCTGGGAAAAGGGTCTGTTTGTGGCCACGATTAGGGGTCAGACAATGGCCAGGTACCAAAAGAATTAAAACTGGGCCTTAGGACATTGATCCCAGGTGACCTTGGCTGGCCTGGTTAGCATGCGCAAACGTGGCAGGACCCTTTGCCTGAGATCTGCCCTGGATGCTCCCCTGCGTTCCCCCCACAAGCTTAAACCAAAAAAAAAACAAAAAACAAAAAAAAAACCATTGCCGTCGAGCCGATTCCAGCTTGCGAAGGCCCAAGTCCCATACTGCCTCTTTTTTATAAGTTAAGTGCTGTCATTTTAATGTTTTTTTAATGTGTTGTTGACAGTTTCATTTTTCCACTTATTTTTTTTTTGTGCTGAGAAGTTTTTCTTTGTAAATTGTGTGTTCTTTTTCATTGTTGTTGATTTTGTTTTTGCTGAGTCTTTATGTTTTTCTTGTATTTTATTTTGATGTGTAAGATTGTTAGTCTCCTTTGTGGTTACCTTAATATTTACCCATATTTTTCTAAGTTTAAACCTTACTTGTGTCTCCCTGTATCACCTTGATTTCCTCTCTATATGGATGATTTATGACTACTTTATTTAGTTCTTCTTTATTGATTTAATGCTGTCATCTTTAACATAATAAAATCACTGATTCCCTGTTTTGAGCTTTTTTTATCTTGATTTATTTTTGTGATTTCCCTATCGGAGTTGATATCTGGCTGCTCTGTCCTGTGTTCTAGCGTTGGGCTGGTATCTTATATTATTGATTTTCTAACCAGAGAATTCCCTTTAGTATTTCTTGTAGTTTTGGTTTGGTTTTTGCACATTCCCTAAGCTTATGTTTATCTGTAAATGTCCTAATTTCGCCTTCATATTTCAGAGACGGTTTTGCTGGATATATGATTCTTGGCTGGCCATTTTTCTCCTTCATTGCTTTATAAATGTCATTCCATTGCCTTCTTGCCTGCATAGTTTCTGCCAAGTAGACTGAAATTATTCTTATTGATTCACCTTTGTAGGAGACTTTTCACTTATCCCTGTCTGCTCTTAAAATTTTCTCTTTATCTTTGGCTTTGGCAAGTTTGATTATAATATGTCTTGGTGACTTTCTTTTGGGATCTGCCTTGTATGGGGTTTGATGAGCATCTTGAATAGATACCCTTTCATCTTTCTCAATGTCAGGGAAGTTTTCTGCCAGCAAATCTTCAAAAATTCTTTCTGTATTTTCTGTTATCCCTACTTATTCTGGAACCCCAGTCACTCACAAATTATTCTTCTTAATAGAGTCCCACATGATTCTTAGGGTTTCTTCATTTTTTTTTAATTCTTTTATCTGATTTTTCTTCATATACATTGTTGCCAAGTGTTTTGTCTTCATTCTAATCCTGACTTCCATTTCCTCAATTCTGCTCCACTGACTTTCTACTGGGTTTTCTAGTTCTGAAATTTTATTAATCTTCTGAATTTCTGATTGCTGTCTCGCTATGGATTCTTGCAGCCTATTAAATTTTTCATTATGTTCTTGAATAATCTTAATTTCCTCTACTGCTTTACCTGTGTGCTCTTTGGCTTGTTCTGCATTTTGCCTGATCTATTGCCTGATGTCTTGAAGAGTTCTGTATATTAATCTTTTGTATTCTACATCTGGTAATTCCAGGAACACATCTTCATCCAGAGGATCTCTTGATTCTTTGCTTTGGGAGTTTGTTGAAGCAATCATGGCCTGCTTCTTTGTGTGATTTGATATTGACTGTTGTTTCAGTGTCATCTATAAGTTTTTGTCTTAATTATTTTTATGTTTGCTCACCATGTCCTAGCTTCTTGGTTTGTTTTGTTTTAATATACCCAAATAGGCTACTAGAGTGAGCTGACTTGATCACTGGAACCTCTGAAGAGCTAATGTCCTGTTACCAGATGGCTGGAGCTGTTACCAAGTATATGAGCCTAGGAGTCCATTCACTATTCTTGTATAGATTCAGTTCAGGTGTCTCGGTAGTCGGTCACCTAGTGTGTGGTGCAGTCTCTCACCTATGATCTTAGAGGAGCATTGGTGATTGGTGATGCACAGGTTTCTGGTAGCAGCAGGTGGCCACACTCTGAGGAAAGGAGGGGACTGATAACCTTCCCCTGAGTGTCTGTGTGGAAGGCACATCCCTGTTCTCTAGAGCACTCTGGTGGGTGGGCTCTGCAGCTGTGCCATAGGCATCTGATGGTTTTAACTGTAAGGACTGGTAGGCACCTCTTATCCTTGGACCCCTGTTGCGGGTGGCTAGGTGACGTGGGTGGAGCCTCCTGTCCTAAAGCCCCTGCTATGTGTAGGTGAGAGCTCTGTTTAATAGGCAGAGCAATATCAAACCTCAAAAAAATTGCCTCACCACTGCACAGCTGAAACTTTTACAGTCAGACCTCATACAGATTCATGCTTGCAATATAACAATATAATAGCCAGATCCTATGTGCTGTAATGGAGCCACCTGGATCCATGCAGGGGTGAAAGACAAAGTCTGTTGACTGCTTGTGCCTGGACTGGAGCCGCTTCTGCTGAGTTTCCAGATTAGGGGAGACGGGAGAGTATTTTCCCCCATTTGTTAATTTGTTCCTTCTCCAAGGCCAGCAGAATGACCCAGGCACCTATCTCAGGCCCAGGGAAATCAACTGTTAATAAAGCTGGCTGGGGCAGAGGCAGGAGGGATCAGACAGATAGGAGAGAGTTCTTTCAAAAGGAGGAGCTATTAGATCTGTGCAGTAAATTAGACAAAATCACCTATTTTGTGCTGAAAGCACTGTTTTATCTCAGATTCAAGAGCTTGTGTAGATTGTGCTGGCTGGGTTACCACCACCATCCCCCCTGGAGGTCGGGGCTGCACCACCTCACTTGCCTTCTTTCACTGAAGCAGCCGAGCCCTAAACTCCACCACCAGCCCTACCGCAGTCACACCAGTGGGTCAGGGGTGTGTCACTTCTCTTGCCTTCTTTCTTTGAAGTAGCCGTATCTCCAAACACTACCATCAGCCCTGCCATAGTCATGCCAAGGAATCTGGGCTGAGGCACTGCTGCAGACTTGGCAAGTCCTCACTGCTTCTGCACCATATCTCCCTCCCCTGTCACTCAGTCGAATTTCTTAACTTTGCCTTCGAAGCTCAGAGTTCCTAGCTTGTCATATATATAATCAATTCACTTGTGTTTTCAGGTCTTTGTTGTAAGAGGGACCACTGGAAGCATCAGACTACTCCACCACCTTGGCCCTGCCTTGTGATTAAAGTCTTAAAATATGGAAATTATTCAGTTATTAAAGTCAAAGTTTTATAAATGAAGGAATTTTTCATGTGACATCCTACATTAGATGATAACACAACCTTACAAACCTTGACTGTATGAAAAGTAATACCATACCTTAACAAAATAAGAAAGACAATGATATTATAGGCATCACAAACATGTGGTCAAGGAATTTCTAGAAACAAGAAGAATATTATCTGAAGTAACGGCTAAAAGTAAATCCCACATCCTGGAATGTGCTACAAAGGGAATAACTGCTAGACAGAAACCACAAACTCCTGCCAGGCGTGCCATTGATGTAATACTACAAATGCCGTATGGGCCATGAATTCAACCACCATCTCAAATGTAATTAAGCCTATTAATGTAAATTTTCCAGGCTATACGGCAGGGCTAATTTCTTCTTAAGAAAACCAAGCCAAATCCATTGCCATCGAGTCAATTTTGACTAATAGTGGCCCCATAGGACAGAGTAGAACTGTCCCATAGAGTTTCCAAGGAGCACCTGGTGGATCTGAACTGCCAACCTTTTGGTTAGCAACCATAGCTCTTAACCACTACACCACCAGCATTTCCACATTCTCCTTAGGCAAATTAAAAGCTTAAACCTCTCAACCATCACCACCATTTCCCACCCACCCACCCACAGTGTCGTGGATTGAATTATGTCCCCCCCAATTTTTTTTTTTAAATGTGTGTATCAACTTGGTTAGGCCATGATTCCCAGTATTGTGTGGTTGTCCTCCTTTTTTGGGTGCAATTTTATGTTGAGAGGATTAGGATGGGATTGTAACATCACCCTTACTCAGGTCACCTTCCTTATCCAAGGTAAAGGGAGTTTCCCTGGGGTGTGGACTGCACCACCTAATCTTCCTCAAGAGGTAAAAGGAAAGGGAAACAAGCAGAGAGTTGGGGACCTCATACCACCAAGAAAGCAGTACCAGGAGCAGAGCACGTCCTTTCTTCACAGGGCCTCTGTGCCTGAGCAGCTCCTCAACCAGGGGAAGATTGAGGACAAGGACCTTCCTCCAGAGGCGACAGGGAGAGAAAGCCTTCCCCTGGAGCTGATGCCCTGAATTCGTAGTTTTAGCCTACTTTACTGTGAGAAAATCAACTTCTCTTTGTTAAAGCCATCCACTTGTGTTAGTTCTGTTACAGCAGCACTAGATGACTAAGATACACTGTATTATACTCCCTAGGAAGAGGGGTAATGATAATGATTAACACAAAATGAAATCCTCAAAAAACATGAAATCAGGCATAAAAATAGCTAATGGGATGGAGCGTTTATCAAATTATTTAAAGGGAATATACATAGTTTTGTTATTGTTAGGTGCCGTGGAGCAGATTCTGACTCATAGCAACCCTATAGGACAGGGTAGAGCTGCCCCATGGGGTTTCCAAGGAGTGGCTGGTGGATTTAACTGACGACTTTTTGGTTAGCAGCCAAGCTCTTAACCACTAGACCACCAGGGATCCTGTAAACACTAGCAGATGGGTACAATATATCTCTTCCTTCCCGAATGGTTTAGGTGGTAAAATAGGACTGGGAAAATTGAGCCAAAGTAAAGCCCAAGGAAAGGCTGAAGTGGGTAGTTTACGTGGGTAGTTTCCCCCAGAGCCTTCTGCTGAATGCATACTCTTACTTGCTGTTCTCACCTTATAACTAGAGTTACAAGACCTAGAAAGTTAAGAATGTAGGGGAAGGCTACTCAGGGAAAGGGAGGCATGGAACAGGTAACTCAGGCTTCTTTTTAATCTGAGCTTTACGATTAAGGGGAAGGAGGGACCTTGAGGCTCATATATAGGCTGGCTCAGCTCATTGGAACACCCTTTCTGCATATATTCATTAAAGAGAAATATGGGAGACTTTCATTTCTAGCAATATGGCCAAAAGCATGAAAACTCTCTTACTATAGTACACTTAGAAATGCTGAAAAAGAAAAATAACAATATCCTTTTAAATGCTTAGCTGAGCTTGCAAAAAGTAAAAGATTTTCACTTCTGTAATGACATTTTACGTTATTCACAAACACTCTTGATAAGAAAACAAATTAAAATACGGCATAAAATATTTGTTATTAAATTCCTATTTAGAAAGCAACAAAGAAATGACAAAATAGGAATTATCAGTCAAAAATTGAAGAAAGAGTAAGAATCCAGAGAAGTAAGAAGAACACAGAAGTTACTTTGGCCCTGAGATCATTTGTTAATCTGGGAAAATTTGAATTTTGGCTTTGATGGCACTGTGTGGCTAAAAAGACAAAAATAAAAGCCTAGGAACCCCCCAAGGTAAAGGTCTAATAAAAAACCCCCGTCACATTAAGATCTTTCGTCAAAGCATAAACCCTCAGGTTAAGAGTAACCCAGAAGCATATTGTTTGTAATCCAAATACACATCACCTGAATCATCCAAAGCCTCGAGCTGTGAATTTATTTAATGTGGTAACAGACTGTTAGTTTTCCCAAGGCACTGAAGCAGAAGTAAATTCTTTCTGAATGAAGTCACTTGATTCTAGGCCTCAAGTTATTCTCACTCCTAATTATTCAAGGACAGTGAGAAGCACACAGTCAAAAATAAGCAAACATGTGAGGGTACCAGATACTATGAGGGAAAAAGCAGTGGGAAAAATAACGTATCTAGAAAGACATCATATTTCAGAATTATCACAATACGTTTTAAAGCATCTGTGACTGCTAGCTTCAAAGAAATAAAACATTAAAAGTTTTGGACAGAATAATAAAGTATAAACAGTGGCAGATTTGGTAGTCTTTATGGAAGTAAAAAATTTTAAAATAAATAAATGTACATTTTAACAGGAAATTGGACATAAATGAAGAGACAATTTGTTGAACTGGAACACATATCAGAAGAAATGATCCATAATGCAGATTGAAGAGATAAAAAGATTTAAGATGTAGAAGTCTGACAAGAGACATCGTAAGTCGAGTGAGAAGGTCCAATGGGTGATTAATC